>NW_015159731.1:144188-285738 GCF_001447785.1 Gekko japonicus | reverse complement strand
GCTTACAAACTCCTTTCCCTTCCCCTCCCCACAACAGACACCCTGTGAGGTGGGTGGGGCTGAGAGAACTCTGACACAAACTGCTCTTTTTCAAGGACAGCTGTGCCAGAGCTTGTGACTGACCCAAGGTCACATCAGCAGGTGCAAGTGGAGGAGTGGGGAATCAAACCTGGTTCTCCCAGATTAGAGTCCGTGCACTTAACCACTACACCAAACTAGCTCTCATAAAAACAAGTAGGGTTAAAAACAGATATTGATAAATGATATTTATTTATCCAATGATATTTGTAGGCAGAGGGGTGCTTTGAGAATGCATTTAAAGTTGTTTTATTTCTCTGCTCCCTCCCACCTCGCCTACCCAAGGAGGGAAACACTGGCTGGGGAAGGGAAGACCAATCAGGAAGGCATGCCTTCCCTTTGTTTCTCCAGCTGCCCTGCCGGGGCCCGCAAAATATGTGTGAAAGAGCCGCATGTGGCTCCCGAGCCGCAGTTTGGCCACCCCTGTTCTAGATCTATCCCCTCTCCTTGGCATGAATAGGAGTCTCCATCTAACTACCCACTTGTCCTTGCCAACTTTCCCCAGTTCTCCTGTCTGTGTTGAACTGCTCTCAGTCAGGGCTGAATACCAAAACTGTCAGCACCTTACTCTTCTCAGTTAGGGCTGAAATCAGACTGAATTCTCCTCAGCATCCAGTTCAGACGTCTTTCTCTGCTCAGCTGATGCTAACCAATCAGATTCCTTGGAGCAGCCTGTCACCCAAGACTCTCTGGCTCTGTGAAGAATTAACCCTTCATAGTCCTTCAGCTGTTTGTACAGCACTTATAAGCTTTTTAAAAGTTCAGTCCCTCACAGGGAGCAACTGACTTTCCTCTTCCTTTTGTCTTCTACTAACCAAGAGAAACTTTTAAAGCCAAGTGTGGGGGTTGCAAACCCCAGACCTTGTAAAAAATGCATTTTCCCTTTGTACTCTTTTCTTTGTGCTCTTACTCAGCCTGGACCATGTGTATTTTTTTCACTCATTTATTAGACTTTCTTATGCTCTAAGCCTAGTCTCTAGAAACACACCATGCCTATTTGGTCTTGCTATCTGAAGTATGGTAAAAGGGTAATGCAGTGGGTAAACTCACTATGCCTGAAGCATGATAGCTCAAAATTGTGAAGTTGTGATTGCCCCCATGCTAGCTTCTAGGAGCAAAGCAGGAAGGTGCCACAACTAGGAAGAGCCTCTAAATGACAATGCAGCTACAGAGTGCTAGACGTGCAATGCTGTTTAGTAGAAGAGTCACTGGTGGCAGCAGGAGTTACCCAATTTGTTTTTGGTAACAAGAAAGCAAAATCACCCTCTCAGCCTCTTCCATCAGCAGAGACCTGCTGGGCATGGCATAGCAATTTTGCTTGCTTTTCCTCTCTCAATAAAGCAACTTGTGTTATATGGCATTTTACTCATGTAAGTCTCCAACTCTCAGTATTGCCTTTTTGAGGGTCATAGGCAGCTCCTGGGGGAAGTTGTGCTGCAGAGAGTTAAACCTATATAGTTTAAGGTACAAAAGGACAGTTTGAAGTTAGAGATGACAGCATCCCATAGCACAAACTGTTATTAATTCTCAAAAAAATGACTACTATGCCACTTGTCTGAGAAATCTTGACATCTGAGAAGTCATGAGCATTTAGCACTCTGGATGCATCACGGTGACTAATGGTGATTTTGTACCTCCTATGCAGTGATTTAAGGACTCATGTGGAAGAGTTTATTGTACAATAGTGTAGGTTATTAGCATGAAAGTGGAAATCCATAGACTGTATACCAAAGACATTGTGGGGGGGAAATGTTTGTGGAAGCATATCCAGTAATACCTCCTTTAACACTGCGGCTATACTCCTGAAAACACAGTGCTTAAGCTCAAACTACACATTTCATTTACTACACAATACCATCATGGATTGGCAGCAGAATACCAGCTTCAAGTTACCCAAAGAAACTCAATTTTAAAATACTGTAGGGACCTGATCTGGATTTTGGATTGGAATTGTGGTGTGGAGGGAGGAGGGCTGTTGCCTCGCCTTCCCCAAAACACAGTCCCAATCTGAATTGGGCCCCTGCAGTGCTTTATAATTGAGTTCCCATGGGGAACTCACAACTGGCATATAGCTTCTAGTCCTATGTTAAATGCAATATTGTTGGGTGTTTGTTACAAGTTAAAACACTTCAGTATTTACAGGGTTAATGGTGTTTGTTATGATCAACTGTAAGATAAGGATTCTGCCCTTCAGTTAATTCAGTAGGACCGGGAGGTCCCCCCCCCTCAAATGATGACATCACAATTTATATTCCACAAAAATCCTCTATATAATTTCAAGTAAAATTTTATTTCTGAACCTTAATGGAACTATTCTTTGCCTCAAATCCCTTTGTAATTTTTTTGGGTTTTCTTTTACGAAAGGTATGCAGCAAATATTGTGTGCTTGCTTTTTTGTTTTGTTTTTGTATTGCATTGACATATAAAGGAATTCATCTTCCTGCAAACTGTGAAGGTCATTATTAGGACGTAAAAAGGAAGGTTATTCTGCCATCATTCCTGACTACTTTACTGACCTAATTTCCGCTCCCCCCCCTCTGTGAGGAGGAATTTGGTTACAAAGAAGGGAGCAGAAATTCCCAGGCGGGGTTGCTGGAGAAATCAACCTGTAACTAACATCTGACCATTTGTATCAGTGTCAGCTTTAAGCTGCCTGCCCCCTAATGAGCTGCCTCCTCTCTACTGACATCTGACATGTGTACCCCATCCACACAAACCCTTTCCTTGAAATCAAGTTCACAGATGCTAAGTATTAGGCAAGCTACCTGCAGATGGATCATGAAGCATCAGCAGATGCGATTAAGGAAGTGAAAGGGAGACTGCTGACCTTATAAGAACCATTACCTCAGCAGGATGAGTGCTTTTAAACTTCACAATAAACCCTTTTCCTGACATCAAACAGATAATATGACAAATGGAATTCCATACTTAGTTTCAATGAACTCATTGCTTAGACATTTGCCCCGTTAAGGATGGTGCTTACTTAACTAAAAGCATGCTCTAGTAAGCCAAAGGGGTAGGGGGAGTCAGATCTGCCTAACTCTAGACTGTTTATATTCTGTCCATCCCTAAGAAATTAAAATAGCTATCCTTTGAGTGTTATCCACATGAAGCAATATAGTATACAAAAACCTTACCAGAATTTTCAAGCAATTATTTGCTGGGAGGAGGAAGATGGGGGGCTCCAACATTATTTTTCCAGGCCTCATGTCAGATTTTTGTGTAAAAAGCAAAATATGATTATATTCACAAAAAAGGGGAACTGGTTATAAATTAACATAAGAACATAAGAACATAAGAGATGCCAATGTTGGATCAGGCCAAAGGCCCATCCAGTCCAACACTCTGTATCACACAGTGGCCAGAAGTACCAGTGCCATCAGGAGGTCCACCAGTGGGGCCAGGACATTAGAAGCCATCCCACTGTTGACCCCCCCAAGCACCAAGATGACAGAGCATCACTTGCCCCAGAGTCCCTATCTATACCTTGTGGCTAATAGCCACTGATGGACCTCTGCTCCATATGCTTATCTAATTCCCTTTTGAAGCCGTCCATGCTTGTAGCCGCCACCACTTCCTGTGGCAGTGAATTCCAAGTGTTAATCACTATTTGGGTGAAGAAGTACTTCCTTTTATCTGTTCTAACCCGACCGCTCAGCAATTTCATGGAGTGCCCACGAGTTCTTGTATTGTGAGAAAGGGAGAAAAGTAACCCTTTCTCTACCTGCTCTTTCCCATGCATAATCTTATAAACCTCAATCATGTCACCCCTCAGTCGTCGTTTCTCCAAGCTAAAGAGCCCTAAGCGCCTTAACCTTTCCTCATAGGGAAAGTGTTCCAACCCTTTTATCATTCGAGTTGCCCTTTTCTGCACTTTTTCCAAAGCTATAATATCATTTTTAAGGTGTGGTGACCAGAATTGCACACAGTATTCCAGATGAGTCAATCACAGTCAAACAATGCCCTTTCCTCTCTCAAGCAGCCAGGAATCTGCAAAAACTCCAAGCGCTTCCACACACTCCCAGACCAGTTCTCCCACCAAAATCCTCAGCTGGATCCTCTCCGCTGAAAGCAAATAAAAAACCACTCACCCTTCTGTCTCCTGCTCCTGTTCCTGCTCAGAGCTCAGCTGGGTCTCCTCTGCCTCTGGCCAGGTGTTTCCTTAAATAGAGGCCTCCCCCAGCAGAGTGCTGGCAGCAGCTATTCAAATGCACCCAGGCACTCAATCACATGCAAAACAATGCCCCTTCCTTTTCCTCTCAATTGCAGTCAATCACAGTCAAACAATGCCCTTTCCTCTCTCAAGCAGCCAGGAATCTGCAAAAACTCCAAGCGCTTCCACACACTCCCAGACCAGTTCTCCCACCAAAATCCTCAGCTGGATCCTCTCCGCTGAAAGCAAATAAAAAACCACTCACCCTTCTGTCTCCTGCTCCTGTTCCTGCTCAGAGCTCAGCTGGGTCTCCTCTGCCTCTGGCCAGGTGTTTCCTTAAATAGAGGCCTCCCCCAGCAGAGTGCTGGCAGCAGCTATTCAAATGCACCCAGGCACTCAATCACATGCAAAACAATGCCCCTTCCTTTTCCTCTCAATTGCAGTCAATCACAGTCAAACAATGCCCTTTCCTCTCTCAAGCAGCCAGGAATCTGCAAAAACTCCAAGCGCTTCCACACACTCCCAGACCAGTTCTCCCACCAAAATCCTCAGCTGGATCCTCTCCGCTGAAAGCAAATAAAAAACCACTCACCCTTCTGTCTCCTGCTCCTGTTCCTGCTCAGAGCTCAGCTGGGTCTCCTCTGCCTCTGGCCAGGTGTTTCCTTAAATAGAGGCCTCCCCCAGCAGAGTGCTGGCAGCAGCTATTCAAATGCACCCAGGCACTCAATCACATGCAAAACAATGCCCCTTCCTTTTCCTCTCAATTGCAGTCAATCACAGTCAAACAATGCCCTTTCCTCTCTCAAGCAGCCAGGAATCTGCAAAAACTCCAAGCGCTTCCACACACTCCCAGACCAGTTCTCCCACCAAAATCCTCAGCTGGATCCTCTCCGCTGAAAGCAAATAAAAAACCACTCACCCTTCTGTCTCCTGCTCCTGTTCCTGCTCAGAGCTCAGCTGGGTCTCCTCTGCCTCTGGCCAGGTGTTTCCTTAAATAGAGGCCTCCCCCAGCAGAGTGCTGGCAGCAGCTATTCAAATGCACCCAGGCACTCAATCACATGCAAAACAATGCCCCTTCCTTTTCCTCTCAATTGCAGTCAATCACAGTCAAACAATGCCCTTTCCTCTCTCAAGCAGCCAGGAATCTGCAAAAACTCCAAGCGCTTCCACACACTCCCAGACCAGTTCTCCCACCAAAATCCTCAGCTGGATCCTCTCCGCTGAAAGCAAATAAAAAACCACTCACCCTTCTGTCTCCTGCTCCTGTTCCTGCTCAGAGCTCAGCTGGGTCTCCTCTGCCTCTGGCCAGGTGTTTCCTTAAATAGAGGCCTCCCCCAGCAGAGTGCTGGCAGCAGCTATTCAAATGCACCCAGGCACTCAATCACATGCAAAACAATGCCCCTTCCTTTTCCTCTCAATTGCAGTCAATCACAGTCAAACAATGCCCTTTCCTCTCTCAAGCAGCCAGGAATCTGCAAAAACTCCAAGCGCTTCCACACACTCCCAGACCAGTTCTCCCACCAAAATCCTCAGCTGGATCCTCTCCGCTGAAAGCAAATAAAAAACCACTCACCCTTCTGTCTCCTGCTCCTGTTCCTGCTCAGAGCTCAGCTGGGTCTCCTCTGCCTCTGGCCAGGTGTTTCCTTAAATAGAGGCCTCCCCCAGCAGAGTGCTGGCAGCAGCTATTCAAATGCACCCAGGCACTCAATCACATGCAAAACAATGCCCCTTCCTTTTCCTCTCAATTGCAGTCAATCACAGTCAAACAATGCCCTTTCCTCTCTCAAGCAGCCAGGAATCTGCAAAAACTCCAAGCGCTTCCACACACTCCCAGACCAGTTCTCCCACCAAAATCCTCAGCTGGATCCTCTCCGCTGAAAGCAAATAAAAAACCACTCACCCTTCTGTCTCCTGCTCCTGTTCCTGCTCAGAGCTCAGCTGGGTCTCCTCTGCCTCTGGCCAGGTGTTTCCTTAAATAGAGGCCTCCCCCAGCAGAGTGCTGGCAGCAGCTATTCAAATGCACCCAGGCACTCAATCACATGCAAAACAATGCCCCTTCCTTTTCCTCTCAATTGCAGTCAATCACAGTCAAACAATGCCCTTTCCTCTCTCAAGCAGCCAGGAATCTGCAAAAACTCCAAGCGCTTCCACACACTCCCAGACCAGTTCTCCCACCAAAATCCTCAGCTGGATCCTCTCCGCTGAAAGCAAATAAAAAACCACTCACCCTTCTGTCTCCTGCTCCTGTTCCTGCTCAGAGCTCAGCTGGGTCTCCTCTGCCTCTGGCCAGGTGTTTCCTTAAATAGAGGCCTCCCCCAGCAGAGTGCTGGCAGCAGCTATTCAAATGCACCCAGGCACTCAATCACATGCAAAACAATGCCCCTTCCTTTTCCTCTCAATTGCAGTCAATCACAGTCAAACAATGCCCTTTCCTCTCTCAAGCAGCCAGGAATCTGCAAAAACTCCAAGCGCTTCCACACACTCCCAGACCAGTTCTCCCACCAAAATCCTCAGCTGGATCCTCTCCGCTGAAAGCAAATAAAAAACCACTCACCCTTCTGTCTCCTGCTCCTGTTCCTGCTCAGAGCTCAGCTGGGTCTCCTCTGCCTCTGGCCAGGTGTTTCCTTAAATAGAGGCCTCCCCCAGCAGAGTGCTGGCAGCAGCTATTCAAATGCACCCAGGCACTCAATCACATGCAAAACAATGCCCCTTCCTTTTCCTCTCAATTGCAGTCAATCACAGTCAAACAATGCCCTTTCCTCTCTCAAGCAGCCAGGAATCTGCAAAAACTCCAAGCGCTTCCACACACTCCCAGACCAGTTCTCCCACCAAAATCCTCAGCTGGATCCTCTCCGCTGAAAGCAAATAAAAAACCACTCACCCTTCTGTCTCCTGCTCCTGTTCCTGCTCAGAGCTCAGCTGGGTCTCCTCTGCCTCTGGCCAGGTGTTTCCTTAAATAGAGGCCTCCCCCAGCAGAGTGCTGGCAGCAGCTATTCAAATGCACCCAGGCACTCAATCACATGCAAAACAATGCCCCTTCCTTTTCCTCTCAATTGCAGTCAATCACAGTCAAACAATGCCCTTTCCTCTCTCAAGCAGCCAGGAATCTGCAAAAACTCCAAGCGCTTCCACACACTCCCAGACCAGTTCTCCCACCAAAATCCTCAGCTGGATCCTCTCCGCTGAAAGCAAATAAAAAACCACTCACCCCTCTGTCTCCTGCTCCTGCTCCTGCTCAGAGCTCAGCTGGGTCTCCTCTGCCTCTGGCCAGGTGTTTCCTTAAATAGAGGCCTCCCCCAGCAGAGGGCTGGCAGCAGCTATTCAAATGCACCCAGGCACTCAATCACATGCAAAACAATGCCCCTTCCTTTTCCTCTCAATTGCAGTCAATCACAGTCAAACAATGCCCTTTCCTCTCCCTCTCTCAAGCAGCCAGGAATCTGCAAAAACTCCAAGCGCTTCCCCACACTCCCAGACCAGTTCTCCCACCAAAATCCTCAGCTGAATCCTCTCAGCTGAAAGCAAGTAAAAAACCACTCACCTCTCTGTCTCCTGCTCCTGCTCAGAGCTCAGCTCAGAATGTAAAGACTTGGATTAAAAGGGTCGGGTAGATGGCTAAACTGCTGAAACTGAGTGAGATGGTGAATTTGAGGGCAGAAAACAGAAACCTTGTTTTTATACAGCTTAAGAACATAAGAACATAAGAGATGCCAATGTTGGATCAGGCGAATGGCCCATCTAGTACAACACTCTGTCATACAGTGGCCAAAAATACCAGGTGCCATCAGGAGGTCCACCAGTAAGGCCAGGATACCAGAAACCCTCCCACTGTTGCCCCCCCCCTCGAGCACCAAGAATACAGAGCATCACTTGCCCCAGACTGAGAGTTCTTATCTATAACTTGTGGCTAATAGCCACTGATGGACCTCTACTCCATATGCTTATCTAATCTTGAAGCCATCCATGCTTGTAGCCACCACCACCTCCTGTGGCAGTGAATTCCATGTGTTAATCACTCTTTGGGTGAAGAAGTACTTCCTTTTATCCATTCTAACCCGACCGCTCAGCAATTTCATTGAGTGCCCATGAGTTCTTGTATTGTGAGAAAGGGAGAAAAGTACCTCTTTTCTCTTTTCTTGGTGGAGTCTGAGGGGGGCAGGGTTTGGGGAGCAGAGGTCTCAGCTGAATATAATGGTTGTCAACTTTTCTACCTTAAAGGCAGCAAAAACTGGATCGTGATTGAATGTGTTTAATTGCTATGCTCAGAAGAAAAAAGGTTATAGGTGATTTAATTGACATTTATTACATCCTTTTCTCCATAGTTTTTTTTTTAACCCTTTGGGATTTGTATTATGAGGAGGGTTTTTTTGTATTATGTAAATATTTAAATTTAAAAAGAAAGGGAAAAATTGTACAGTAATGAACAATCAAAGATCAGATTTCATTACTGTGATAAACTTGTGGCATTAATTCCAGGTGGGTAGCTGTGTTCATCCGTAGTAATAGAACAAATGTTCAAGTCCAGTAGCACCTGAAAGACCAACAGCTTTTTCCAGGCTGTAAGCTTTTGTTTATCAAAGCTCACTTCATCACGTACCAGCTTTAGATTTCGGAGCAAGACGACAAACACAGATCTGCCACTAAGGGTCAAATTCAAGGGGACACGGGTCACAGATCACTAAGCATTTTTAAAGGAAAATTTCACATGCGTGCAGCCCCAGGTTGCAGGGAGGTAGGAGGATCGATTCCACCTATTCTTACATATTCTCACTTATTCTTCTGCATATCCATAGGTGCACTTTTGTGTGTGCTTGACTGCACAAACATGTGGGCAATGTTCCCTCTAAGTTGTGGAGTCTTGTGAGCAAAAATTCTACTTTGTGAGCTGCCAGCATTAAAGTTGTGAGTGAGCAATTTGGCTGCTGCATAAACTAGTTTGCTCTGAAGCCCTCCTTCCTGAGCTAAGGCAAAAATGTGTGAGCAGAGGCTAAAAAACTGTGAGCTAGATCACACTAACTCAGCTTAGAGGGAAGAGTGCATTTGGGTGTATTCTCTCACGCAGTACAGTCTTATTAACCTTTGAAGGGAAGAAAAGGGCAGGTACTTATCTCTGGCCTTCCAAGGCTGATAGGAGTGCAAGAGAAAGGAAGCAGTTGTCACAGAAGAAGCCTCTCAGGGGTGGAAGGTTTAAGACCTCTCTCCCCAGGTGGCCTAGATCTGAAACTGGGCCTCATGCAACTAAGATAATTTTTTTAAAAAAATGTTGGAAAGATCCTATTGTAAATCTTCCTGTCTTTCACCTGTAGCTCAGCAGAGTTTCAGCCAACCACTTCTCTCTGGTGAATGTGTATGATACAGCCATTTTCAAGTAGGTATTAACCTGTTGCATTCATACGGTACATTTTTAAATATATTCTTTTAAAAAGTCATGCATATGCAGTTTAAATGATAATATATGAGATGACAACGGTGCAATTACAAGCAGCGTTACACTCTTTTAGGTCCACTGAAGTCTTAGAAGGCTTAGCATAATATAAGTCTGATTAGGACTGCCCTGTAAATCCTATGAAGATACATTCAGGTTAAGCTGAGGAACCTTGTCAGTTTTAAGCAGTTATTTTAAAACTGCCTTGTATGGAAATTAGATACTGATGGCAACTATCTGGATACTCAGCATTAGGGGAGACTTTTTGGGAGACACTTTCATTTCAGCTCCGGGGTGTGCTTCCGCTCCTGACCCAGGGACCGCACCTGTTCTCAAGAAGCGATGGAGTAATGGGATTTTATGCAGATTAATGACAGTGGCTGTAGGAACAGCAGTTTCACCCACCTGACTGCCCTGCTTGCCACTCAGTGAAGGTAGAGTCCTTGCTACAGTGGAAGGGGAGTCAGGCAGAGAACAGACTGGGGGGGGGGGGGGGGGGGGGGCTGAGGGAATGGCTGGCCTCACATAGCAGGGAATGAGATGAGCTGGAATGTGTTACATGAATGTTTCAATGCCCTCAAGCTGTAAACGCATCTGATGCCATCTCTGCTGTTCCGCTAGTGAAGATGCAAATAATTTCAAGACTGTGCTTTTCATCCTGCATGGGGGGGGGGGGGGAAAAAGTGCAACGGGCATGGGGGGGGGGGGGGGGGGGAAACAATGCAAAAACTGATCCAGTTTTTGTTTTGAAAATGGTTAAAAATGATATTTTATGCAATCTGATAGTAGCATGCTAGAACAATGCCGAATTCCTTTCCTTTCAACTATCTACATTGATCAGGATAGCCTTTAAGCTTGATTTTCTACGGTTCTACTGTTTCTTGCCTGCCTTATGTCTAAACAGTTCCTGCTGTAATTGGCTGTCAGCACTTAACATCTAATGATGCTCCATAAACTACTGATCAGCCCAAGATAAATGCCATTTGACCTTTGTTTGTGCTGCTTTGTAAAACAGAACACAAGCTGAAGCCCACTGAGCTTGCTCCTTAATGTGTTCTCCCCCCAAAACCCCGCGTTGAGTCCTTTGCACCTCAGGCAATCCCATCTAAAATGATATTTTTTCACAAAGAGATAATTCCCTCATAGCATCAAAAGATATTGCTTCTTTTTAAAGTTATAGTTACACAGTAGTTCTGTTCAATTACAAAAGCCGTAATGGCCTCAAAAATACTGATGATCCACAGGGTCAGAAAAAATATGTGACAATTTAATACTTCTCAGTACAACACTTTAAAATTACCTTTGACAGAGCGAGGAAAAGGATATAATATTACTGAAATATGGAAACTCTTACATCTCTCATCTTTCATAATTGCATGCACATTTTGCCTCTGAGCTCAGCAGTAACTGGGGCCAGGTTTACCAAACGAAAGCATTTGGGAAGGGTGAGGTCATCAGAAAGTCTGTACATAATGGGAGCTACTGGGCATTTTTCAAAATAAAACAGGAGACTTTACGGTGGCACCTTGTTGTTGTTGTTCAGTCGCACAGTCGAGTCCGACTCTTTGTGACCCCATGGACCAGATCACGCCAGGCCTTCCGGTCTTCCGCCGTCCTCTGAAGTTTGCTCGACTTTATGTTCATTGCATCTATGACACTGTCTAACCATCTCATCCTTTGCCGTCCCCGTCTTCTTTGACCTTCAATCTTTCCCAGCATCAGGGTCTTCTCCAGTGAGGGCTCCCTTCTCATTTGGTGGCCAAAGTAGTTGAGCTTCAGTTTCATTATCTGGCCTTCCAGGGAACAGTCAGGGTTGATTTCTTTTAGGATTGACTGATTTGATCTTCTTTGATCTGGTGGCACCTTTGATTTGATCTGGTGGCACCTTAAAGATAAGCAAAATTTACTCTAGCAAAAGTTTCATTCATTCAGCCAATGCTGGTTCAAAAACAAGAGCTAATAAAAAAAGATACATCTATTCACTCAGAGTGGATGAGGGCCACCCTCAACTTTTGCTAAAGACACAAAGTAGGATTAACATAAAACTGGGTGCAATTTAAACAGATACCATAAGGAATTACAGAAAGATATGCACCTTGAGGGGGGAAGGTTTAGTAATAAATTATAATTCGGAAATTTTGTGTTGTATTCTTCCTTGGAAGTGCATTTGCCTGAGAACAGTATATTTTAGATTAGCGACAGGTGGGAAAAGTCAGAATAATTTAGTGGTCAGAGTGTGTGACTGAGCTGGAAAAAACTGGGTTGAAACTTTAATTCAGCCATGACCTTCACTGGGTGATCTCTCGTCTCTCTCAATATTTATCTAAATAATTGAGCAAAAAACAAGCAAAACTCACCTTTGTTCATTCAATATTTACTTAATATTTCTATTTCTTACCTTTCTTCACTCAGTATCCTGGTAGCTATTTGGGGGTTAAGGTAGAGAAAGCCATGTGTATTATCCTGGCCTTGTTGGAAGAAACAAATTACTTTCTTTTTCAAAAAAAGATTGGAAGTTCAGGATTGTTAGCAAAAACATTTCCTTCAGGATGGCAGTGGCCATATCATTGACTAGACTCACACTAATGGATATACACTACAACAAATAAGGTTTTTGTCTAAACTTGAGGAAGAACTTCCTGATGGCGCGGTGTGCTTGACACTAGACCAGTTCCCCTTGTGAGTTGGTGGATTCTTCATCGTTGGAGGTTTTTAAGTATTGATTGGATACCTATTTGTTGAGGATATTATAGTTGAATTTCCTACATTGGCCAGGGGTTGGAGTAGATGACCTTGGTGGTCCCTTCCAACTCTGAGATTACATCATAAAGGTACATTGGCCACTTATCGGAAGTGACCAGCAGCAGAGTGTGTAAGGAAGGCCCTTTGCCTGCCTACCTGTGCTACCCACCCCTCTTTCAACATTTAGCCACAATGCAAAAGATATGAGCAGGGCCGGCCCGAGGGTTTTTTGCGCCCTAGGCAGGGCTACCTTCTGGGCCCCCCCATGTGCACCCAAGTACATGGTTGCCAACCTCCAGGCGGGGCCTGGAGAGAAGGAAGCCCTCCTCCTCAAGACCGCCCCTCCACCCACCTGGCCGCCTGCCCTGCGCCTCCAGGCAGGGGAGGCCGTGTGCTCCAAGCTGCTAACCCCTGGCTTGCCATGCAGGCGCCCGTGCGGGCCTCTCCCGGCTTTTCCATTTAGTGGAGGGGGGGGAGAAGCAGGGCAGCACGTGGGGGTCATCTGCGAATTGCAGTGCCACCCGAAACCAGCGACCTTCCTTGTGTGTGTGTGTGTGGCCTTCCTCTGGCAGGCGACCAGGCGCTGCCACGCAGGAGAACCTCTCCTGCCTCCCCAGCCATCCTTTTGCCGCTGCCGCCTCCTCCCCCCAGCTGCGGCCACCACCAAAGGGGGGGCGGAGGGCGGAGGCGCCTCCGCTCAAGACGGAGGGGGGCTTTTGGCGGGGGGTGCAGTTTGGCACCCCTGAGGGCCGGTGCGCCCTAGGTGAGCGCCTAGTTCACCTAGCAGGTGAGCCGGCCCTGGATATGGGGAGAGACTATAAGGCAGTAACCATTGGCCCAGTTTCATCAATTTGTGTTTACTATCAGATTGATGGTTTCAATTTATTGTAAGCCACCTTGCACCTTTTCAACTAGAAAGGCTGGGGAAAAATAAACAAGAAAAGTCTCCTAACTAAATAGTTCTGCTTGCTTGAAGAATGGCTGGGTATATTTGAGTGGGTGTTATGCAGCCTGTTCCCTGCCTTTCCCAACATTTCAAGCTTAACAGGGCATCATTTCTGTTTACCTGACAAACATTGCAAATCATTGTCGTGCATGCCACCCAATTTACTTCTGGGTCCCAATAATTTCTTTGCTTGAAAAACATGTTAAAATAGCAATTTATTTCATTCCAAGGAACTCAGGACAGCTAGGTGGGCAGGATCATATCCCATCCTCACAGCAACCCTGTTGTGGGTTAGGCTGAGCATCAGTAACCCATCCAAGGTCACTAGAACCCTTTGAAGCCCAACTGCAGCATTCAGCCCCCCCCGGCTATCATAATACACAGAGAGGACCAGAACACGGCAAAGCAGGAATTACACCATGTTTGTTTTGCAGGGTTGTTACAGTGGTATTAGAGGTCTGAAATTGCTGGTATGCATTCTGATTTGTAAAAGGGCCTGGGTTGTTGTTTTTTTGTCAGATTTACCTATGAAGACCAGAGATTAATTTCTGTTATATACCCCCCCCCCTATTTTAATTGGTATACTTGTACTTTTTAATTGGTTTGTGAGCTGCCTTGAGTCTCTTTGGGAAAAGGTGGGATAGAAATGTTTTTTTTTCCAAATAAATAAATAAAACCCAAATAACCTTTCAGAAGCCAGGTGCCAGAATTTTCGAATTTCCCAAGGAAATTTCTAACGGCTCTTCCGCCCCTTATCAACTGCAGAGCAGAAATTAGTTCTGATGCAGCCTGATAGCAGGTGTGTAGACCAAAACGTTCCTTGGTCCTGCTTGCCATTCCAAAACCCATTCAAACCTGCTGCTGACCAAAAGTCCTAACTCTGGAGTCTCCCTGACAGCTCCGTTGGAGGCCTTCCTCCTCTGCTTGTGAGTCAGGGAAGGGAGCCTCAACGCCTTAGAGAGTGGCTGCTGTGCCACCGTGGGTCAGAGGCCAAGGTTTTACACCTGCAGCTTGTGCAAAGCCCTCTTGACTGTTCTGAGGCTCTTGAGCCTGAATGCAGATGCCCAAAGGACATAGCAGATGCCCAAGGTGAAAAAATGAAGCGTCACTCTGCTGGGGTTCTCTGGTGTCTTCCCCTCCCCTCTCATTTACTTTCCTTCCTGGGTTCTGCTTCTTTTGGAGGCATCTTTAGAATGGGCTGTTTCAAACCAATGGCTTACTCCCCCTCCCCTTTTTCCTATACTCCTCCGACCTATAGGTCTTGAATAGTATTGTATCCCAGCTAAGAATAAAAGGATGAAAGGAAGAATTCAAGCCAGAGAAGACAGGATGTACTATGTTAGAGAAGGTGTCTTGTCACAAGCTGCCTGAACTCACATGGCACAAACAAGGGATTTACCTAAAGGAAGTGTATTTGCTGGCTTAGGATCCATTAAAACGTTAGTGACTAAAATGTCTGGGGGAGGCTCGTTTTGCTGGGGCATAAGTGACTTGATTCATTTCTCTCTAGCCTCCTTATACCATCGACATTCAAATAAAATGCTTCACAGTATGATCCCTCAGCCACAACCGCAATATCTATCTGAAAACAGTATACCTCCGATATGGCCTTCAGAGACCGCAGGCCGTAGCACATTTAATCTTGCGAGCATAATTGCTTGTCTGTATCTTGGAACTGTCAATCTAGCAGTTAGAAAGCAAGAAACTGCAAGTAGATAAATAGGTACCACTTCGGTGGGAAGGAGGTAACAGCGTTCCGTGCGCCTTGGTGTTTAGTCATGCCGGCCACATGACCACGGAAACGTCTTCGGACAGCGCTGGCTCTTCGGCTTTGAAACGGAGATGAGCACCGCAACCCTAGAGTCGGAGTTGACTGGCTTTCGAGCAAGGGAACCTTTACCTTTACTTTATCTTGGAACTGTAAGGCTAAACAAGTATTTTGGGATTGTAAAGAGTGCTGAGGTTCCCATATGGAGAAAAGGACAGACACACCTATCCCAATGGCTTATTCAATAAAGTTCTCCATGCACTTGATGACGTGAGCACTGACTCATGAAAACTCAATATTTGGAATTTAAAAAAAACACCTTTTCAAGGTATACTGGACTTCTGTTTGATTTTGCTGCAAAAGAATAACATGGCTACCCTATGGATTTATTATCAATAAATCTGCTCTTTTCAGAGGAGAAGCTGTGGACCTTCTTTCAGCTACACTGAAAAAAAAAGCTGGAGTTGAGTTTGGAAGCTTTCTTTTATTGAAAGAAAGAGGAGAATTTGAGTAATTTGTCTTCAAAGTATGTTTTATCGATGGGACACAGCTCCCCCCCCCTTTTTTTTTGCCTAAAACTTGCTTTGAATTTATGGCAGAATGGAATTTCATGAAACACAGCCCTCTATAAACAGCCACATAAATATACACATCATGAGATCAGAAATCATTAGGATAAAAAAAATCAGCAACGTGTTACAGCCATTCTTTATTGCCATTTGTTATAAAAAAGACCCCACCCCACCCCAAAGGAAACCTTAATGCATCTCAGGAAACTTATTTGGTTACAAAAACCGAGGGAAATTACTGTGCAATTTCAAGTTGGGGTGGTGAGCATAACTCTCACTGTTCCTTCTTTTTTCAATCAGGAAACTGGATCCAGTTCTTCGCCTCCTTTTTCCACATTAATGTTGTAAAGCACACACTGTCTCATTGTTTCAATATGTCCAGTTCTCCCTTCGGGTGTTGAACATTTGCGGTCTGCTCACTGCAGGAAGATGCTGTAGCCTACGGGGAGATGATGCACAGCACGCTGCAGCAAAGTCCCACCTCTTTCCATCTCATTCCAGAGCGAAATATTTCCAAGGTTCCCCCCCCTCCCCTCTGTTTCTAGCCCCGCCTAAATCCCTCTGGGGAAACCCCTTTGCTGTTGCAACTGACTAGGCGTTTAACGTGTCTTGTTATATGGGAGCCGAGGACTCGCACCTTTTCGGTGCATACCACCCCGTCGACCAAAGTTATGAGGCAGAACAAAAGTGAGGCAATTCCACAAGCCCGGCAGCCCTGCTTTTTCATGACGAGGGGGAGGGGAGGGGAGATCAAGGGGTCTCTGAAGGCTTGGCATCAGGGTGTAATTAACCATGATTGATGGGCCACTGCCTCCGGGTTTCAGGTTAGATAAACAATTCATGCAGTTGGTCAGTTTCACTGTAACTTTTTTTAAGTCCCTCCTCCTCCTGGTTTCCAAAAAACTCCTTTTACAAAGTAGCAGCTGCACCAGCGGCAGCGGCAGCCACAGCAGCACACGCCGATTGTGTATGTGGGGTAAGTCTTTTTGTAAAGAGAAACGAAGGGAGGGGGGGGGGGGGGGGCTGACCGACGCGCGGTCTGTGTAATTGGCATGATAGACTAAAAAAGCGCGCGGGGTTTGTGTGTGGGTCAATGAGGAGGGACGGTGGAGGCGGAATCTTCAGCATGTGCCCGACTTGCTATGACAGGCACCAGAATAAAGATCAGTGCCAGAAACCAAAGTTATAGTGGCTCCAACTCGCCCCGGTGTCCCCCCCCCCCTTTCTTCAAAGCTTTAACCACAAGTCTTTCCCCTTCAAGGCAGTTCAGGTCTCTTGGTTTGATCATGTCGATTTTCTTCTGTAGAAATCCTGATTTCTTGGTTTTTCTCCATTTGATGGAATGAATAGAATGAAGGCCTTGGGTATCTTGGGAGAGACAAAAACAAACAAACAACAGTCTGTGGTCACTGTCTGGTGAGAAATGCTGCTTTTCTAGTGCTAATCTTTTAGCAAGAAGCCAACACAGAAGGGCTCCAAACTCCAGAAGTTAAGGATCTCCGCCTCAAAGCATTTGGTAGAGCTAAAGTAATACAAATGATGGAACCTGTATAATATATATATATATATGTTAAGCTGCAGTCACACACACTAAATAATCCACTTTCAGTACACTTTCCAACTGGATTGCAAGTGGGTTATTTAGTGTGTGTGACCGCAGCAATATATTCCATTATAGTGCTTTATGGGGCTGGTGGGGATAGAAAAGAAAGAGGAGAGTTGCCTTAATGATTTGTTTCCTTTTGTACCCCACCTTTCTCCCTGATGGGGACTCAACACAGTTTACATTATTCCCCTGTTCTCTGTTTTATCCTCACCACAACCCAGTGAGGCAGAAGGGAGCCTGTGACTGGCCCAGGGTCACCCAGCAAGCAAGCTTCCCTGGCAGAGGGGGGGGGGGGATTTGAACCTGCATCTTCCAGATCGTACTCTGACACTCTCACCAGTATACTATATCTCACTGGTTTTGAGACCCTTGTTGGGAAATATGTGGAATGTAGATTTAAAAAACAATAAATATACCCTACCATTGGACGGTTAAGGGACAGGTGGAGGTTTCTTGTGGCGTAGTGGTTAGAGTGTCATATTAGGTCCTGTGAGATCTGGGTTCAAATTCCTACCCAGCTAGGAAGTGCAATGTGTGATCTGTACCAGATCTGCTCCAAAGAACAGATCTGTTCCAAAGAGCCCAGGGTGGCCAACAGGATACCCCTTGCTTCTACTCTATTCTTGTAAACATCCTGTGGGGTACATTTGATGGTGCAGGACTGACTGGTCCAAGGTCAGCCAGTGATCCTCAAGGCCAAGCAGTGGTTTGAATTCCCAGTCTTAATCCAGCACTCTAAGCAGTACACCATACTAGCCCTCATGTTACATATTAGGTAATGTGTATTGCAAGCCATCAGGGTGAAAATGAACTGGACAGATCAAAAGGAGAGTCTGAATCTCTACAGGTGCCTAAACTATCCTTGAGGTAAGCTCTACCCTTTGGTTAGCTTTGACATCAGCATACTATCACATATCATGTGTCCATAGGTGGTAAAACAGGTGATCAAATGGCTCCGTAAAGTGTTTCTAGTCCCTGCGATCTTAGCAAGGCAAAGTGAACGGTGGGGGAAAGTAGACTTAATAAAGGGGTATAGCAGAATAGAAAGGGAAGGAAATAAACAGGAGTTGGTATTCCATGGTTATCCCTTATAAATGTGTGACTTAATATGTAGCTCAAAATTCAGACATCGGAATTCTTCACTTTTCGTTTTCTTAAATGGTAACTTTCCTATCTATGAAGAGACCTTGACTTTTATTATGATCCTTTCTTGATATAATACCAAGACTGTTAGTGCTTTGCAGAATATACAAAGTTTCCTGTCCCAAAGATCTGAGTCAAAGAAGACAATTAAAGGGAGGGGGAAGTATAAACAGGGGAAGAATGTATTTATCCCCATCCTGTGTATTTAGGCTTTGTTGTTCCTGCTGGGTAGGAACTAAGGGATTGTGCCAATGGCTTCATTTCTGTGGGCAATGCCTGGTAAAATGCCTGAATCCAAAGACAAGGCTCAGCAACACCACCACTGGCCAGGTGTGAGGTTTCATTGCCTTCCCAATAGACATGCTTGAACAACCACCGTTTGACTCATATCCTGATTGCTTGTTGTAAACTGGGAGCTGATGGTTCAACAAGCTGTTCAAATATATCCAATTGAATTTGGAATAGTTGGCTTGCATGCTTATGACTATTTCCTCACCTGATTACACTTTTTTTTACTGTTGCCCCTCTACCCTTGTCTCCCTTTTACACTGCTTCCACCTCTGATTATTAGAAGAACATATAGTAAAATGGGGTGGGGGGAATCCAGTTATAACTTTTAAAGTTTAGTACATATTATCTTTATATACCTTGTTTGGGTTGGATCCCGCACAGCATTTCTGTGGGCTCAGACCTCTCCCGCCCCATCAGGATTTCTGTGGGCATTTTGGAGTGCTGCAGGAGAGAGGAGCCAAGAAATCACACTCCACAGGCTGAAGCCCGTATCCATGGAAGCTCTTTGCTGGGTCCAACTCAGTGTTGGTTCATGCACCCAATTAAACATGTGGTCAGTTCCTGTACTCTCTTCCTAAATGGATGCCACTGACAGCACCGGTGGAAAATGCAGATCATGCAATCTAGCTGATGTCAGGTTTTTGAAGGATGCATCCAACCGTGTAGGTGCTCTATGCCTTATCCAAGTCAGTCGATTTGATGACCTGAATGTGAGGTGATTTAGTTCTTTAACTGGGCAGAAGCAGCTTTTAGCTGCACTGATCAGGTGGCTACAATGCCGGCTCAAGACAAGGCAGTATTGAGGCTATCTGATCGGGTGCCCACCTTGTATCTGATCAAGGGATTTTGAACCAGGTATGTTCACTTGGCAAGGATTAAATGAAGAAGTTCTCAGCATGCCTACCCACCTAGCGACAAAGGTACATGTTTGTTTAAATCACATTAAATGTATAGGTGGCAGAACTAAGCTTTCATTAGTGCAAGATTCTGATTTTTGTTTTAAAAAATCATAAAGCGCACAATTCCAGTGGTAGACACCATGGAGGAGCCATGACCCTACCATAAACTATAGTGGGCCCAGCAGCCCAGGTGGCAGATTGTGCAGAAAATCTGGGCAAGTGGCATGCACAGATCCATGCCTTCAGCAGAGAAATAGTAAATAAATAAAAATATTACAAAAGTTAAGCTTCTGGTCTATCAAACCCAGTATTGTCTAGTTGCCTCCAGTGTTCCCTCTAAGCTGAGTTAGTGTGAGCTAGCTCACAGTTTTTTAGCCTCTGACTCACACATTTTCCTCCTAGCTCAGGAAGGATGGCTCCAGAACAAACTAAATTTATGCAGTAGCCAAATTGCTCGCTCACAACTTTAATGCCCAGTAGCTCACAAAGTAGATTTTTTGCTCACAAGACTCCACAGCTTAGAGGGAGCGTTGGTTACCTCTCTTCACTGACTAATTCCCCCTTTTGTTCCTTATCAAAAATGACGGGCAGCAGCAAATTCTTTTAAGACTAGAAATGCCACGGCTTGAACCTGGAACCTCCAGATTATACTGTGTGTCCGTGTGATTGCTGTAGGATATACACAGCTGTACAGTCACCTACGTTAGGCTAGCAGTTGGAGTATTTCAGTGGCAAATGTGGCACTGCTCTTTCTTCTGAAAAACGTGCTGATTCTAGGGGAGGAGAATAGGACAAGATACTTAGAGGTACAGGAGGAAAATAAACTAGCCAACTACACTGAGAGACTGAGCTGCAAATCAGGTTTGGATCTTGTCTCTGCTCTGAACTCACTAGGTGGTCTTTTACCGCTACTTTTCTGTCCAGCCGCAATCCGCATAATGGGGATAATAAAAGTGACCTCTATTATAGGATTGCTGAAAAGGTTGCAAGGAGATAATGTAAGTGAAGTGCTTTGAACCTTTGAAAGTGCTATACAAATGCTAAGTATTACTGTTATAGAAGAGTAGGCCATCACATGGCTAAAAAGAAGGCCTATTCTTTCTCACTCTGACAATCCTCTACTCTTTGTCTTATCTCTCCTTCATTGTCACCAAAGTATTCCTCTAACTGGAATTCCTTTCCATGGCTGTATCTGAGAGCAGAGGGAACACAGGGCCACAGAGCCATCTGCAACAAGCACTTTTGATCTTTATCAGTGGCCCTTTGATACCACTGGCCTTCCTCTCAGGGCCAATCACATTTGTTTTTCACAAGTGGTGCAAAAGCCTTACATTTCTAGCTAGCATACTCAGGGCAGGGGCTGCGGCTCAGTAGCAGAGCACCTGCTTTGCATGAAGAAAGTCCCAGGTTCAACCCCCCCAGCACCTCCATTTAAAAGTATCTGGTAGCTTTATTTGGGTTTTTTTTCCTATCAAGTCATAGCCATCTTATGGTGAGCTCCCCCCCCCCCTTAGGGTTTTCAAGGCAAGAGATGTTCAGAGGTTGCCATTGCCTTCCTCCACATAACAACCCCGGTGTTCCTTGGCAGTCTCCCATCCAAGTGCTAACTGTGGCCAGCCCTGCTTATCTTTCCAGCTCTGATGAGCTTGGACCTACCTGGGCTATTCAAGTTGGTGGTAGGTGATGTGACAGAGCTGTGCGTGAGATGCTGGGTCTGACTCAGTATAAGACAGCTTCTTATGTGTGTTCATCTTATGGTTAACTGTCCCTGCATTTAAGCTTTCAGCTTAGGTCCTGGCTGTATAACTTCCAACAGCCTATGACTGAATGCTTCCCCCTCCCCTAACAAAATCCTTCTACATTAACAAAAACTGGGTGTCAAGGAGAATAAGGCTGCAGTCCTTTCCTAGAAGTAAGCTCCACTGATTAAAATGGGAGTTCTGAATAGGATTGCTCTCCATTAGTCAGGAACTTTTCTTTGTAACATCAAGTTTCCTGTATAAAAGTAAATGTTTGTGCGGCTAAGCCTCCAATCATGGGTGTCCACTCCAAGCAAGCTGAAGTGGTATTTGTTTATTTAGAGAAGTTATATCTCCTTTCACTGCAGTCCTCAAAAAAATGGGTTGTGGGGGTGCCCCAGTACGGGACATCCTTTAAAATAAGTTGCATTTGGGGTATCCCCACTGAAGTGTCTGCACTGTTGGGTTTTGCTTTGCTGGACAGTTCCCCAGTAAAGAAAGGAAGGGTACTTTTGTGTTACGTGGATGACAATAATGTCGGGGAACATGATTCCTCAGTAACTTTTAACTGACCTCGCAAATGGGATTGATTGTAACCTCCTTGATACCATTAGGAGACTACAGCTAGGTCATATATGTGACCAAAATATTTGATCGTGTTGTTACTGTTTGTCTGTAGGACAGCAAAAGGGAACTGTGCCAGATGATGTGCCTTCAGTTTGGTTACCGGTAATTTAGTCATAAAATGAATCTTCTGCACCACTCTCAGTGCAGAAGATGCTGCAAACTCGTGGGCCGAGTGTGCTCAGACTCCTCCAACAACCCACTGTGCATTCCAGTGCAGTGGTCCTGTGAGAGGCAGCTGCAGAAAGGATCATGCGTACCTCTGTAAGGAGAAGAAATGAGGTCAGGATGTGAGCAGATCTTTTTCCCCCAAAATATAAGCAGATTTTCATCTGCCTTTGCAGCCATGCATCCATCCTTGCCTCTTCTATTTCTGTTAGGAAGAAAGATCCTGGAATTGGACCTTTTATCATACCACAGTCCAGGTCTTGCCCCCAGAAATGGTTTAAATTAGGGTTCATTAAGTCGTGGCTGAACTGTTCAGATGCCCAGCCCTTTAGTGCCACTCATGCCATGGAAGCTTGTCCAGCCTAACCAACCTCACAGGGTTGTTGTGAGGATAAAATGGAGGAGAGGGAAATGAAGTAAGCCACTTTGGGTCCACCTTGGGGGAAAGTGGCAGGGTATAAATGAATAAAATAAATACATTTGTACAATCCTGCTATTTCTCTGGGCGCAGCTTTTGGCAGGACTGCTTTTCCTTGCCTGCATAGAAATCTACCAAGAGTTGCTGACCATCCCCACTTACCTACCCATACGGGTCAATATAAAGGTTCAAGTGTGGATGCCCATTAGAAAGAGAGTTCCCTCCCCCAGCCTCCTGAGTCTGTTCTTCCATGAGTGGCTGGCTTGAGTACATCAACCCCATTGGAAGATGCCTCAGGATGCTCATCATGCTGTAATAGAGTTCTAGTACATAACCTGTAGGAGTTGCAGTGGCTCAAGTGGTTAAGACGCTGAACTGCAGGCTGTGGAAGGTCAGTAGTTCAGCAGTTCGAGACCTGGGTGCCGCATGACGGAGTGAGCTCCCATCTCTAGTTCCAGCTCCTGCCAACCTAGCAGTTCGAAAGCAAGAAATTGCAAGTAGATAGATAGGTACCACTTCGGTGGGAAGGTAACAGCGTTCCATGCGCCTTGGTGTTTAGTCATGCTGGCCACATGATCACGGAAACATCTTCGGACAGCGCTGGCTCTTCGGCTTTGAAACGGAGATGAGCACCGCAACCCTAGAGTCGGATTCGACTGGCTTTCGAGCAAGGGAACCTTTACCTTTACATAACCTTTGCCCTGGCTCAGGCTAGCCCAGTGTCATCAGATCTGGGAAGCTAAGCAGCGCTGGCCTTGGATGGGAGACCACCGAGGAAATCCAGGGTTGCTACATAGCGGCATGACACGGCAAACCACCTCTGGACGTCTCATGCCTTGAAAACACCACAGGGTCAGCATAAGTCAGCTGTGACTTGATGGCACTTTCCACCACCATATAACCTGCATTAATCCTGTCAAACTCCCATGTTATGGCCTAACCAATCCAGTTACCCAACTCCTCCTAAGCAATGTGAATCAGGAAAAAAGGGTCCTTCTCTGAGCCAATTATTGATGGACCCAAAATATTCCTGTTTGGCCCTGAAGTGAATAATCCCATAATGCTGTTCGGAAAGGTGGGCGGGGTACAAAGCTTTGTGGCAAATGGGATGGGCTAGTAATTTCCTGTATCCTTCACAATTGGCCAAGCTGCTTACTTTCACTCCCTGCACCTTCCCATTTTATTTCTTTAGAGGGGCTGTACCCAACTCATCTCCTGCTACAAGGAGTGCAGAAAATAGGTTGGAATACTTTGGCAGAGCACGTGAAGAAGATTTCTAGCTTATAGCAATCCAGGGAATTCTGCAAAGCAGAACAAGTTGAACAAGTCTTTGACGTTGTTCAAGAGTTGATTCCCAGCATGATCTAGTGATTCATCTGGTTGGCAGGACAGGTGCCCTCTTGTTTTCATCTGGATGGACTGTACTAAGTTTGGAGAGAAGCAGGACAGGAATATCTTAAACAGATCGGGATAAGTTTCAATGTTATAACATATGTTCATATATGTGAAGTGACATCAGAGTCCTTTTCACATATCCCCCTCACTTTACATTTGGACCAAATTCACCCCTTTTCTACTTAGTGTTTATGTAGCATTTTCCCTAACTGTTCAAAAATGTTTCCCATATTATATTGTTAATTGTTATAGTGAACAAATATGGTAGCCATTATTATCATCTGCAGTGGAAATGTTGAGGCTTATGGTTCATGGCTGATTTGAATCTTGGACTGAGGACTTCTAGCTCATAGAACATGCTCTAACCTTCTAGAATCACTGCAGGTATCTGCAGAATGGCATCATACAAATGGTATACTATGTAGGGCTTGTTTCCATAACATTCCATTTGGCACTAAGCACTTATGTGAATCTGGCATTGTCCGTTCAGTGCTGTACTTTTTACCTTATTCAGCTTCAGCCCTGACTATTCTGACTATTCTGAGTTGTCATCAGACTTCTTGGAACAGACGCGAGACAACAAAATTGGGTAAATTGCAGGTTACAACTTTAATTAAAAGTCTAAACTGCAGTTAATAGCTTCTCATCCTTCAATGTGGGCAGCCACAGAGAGCTCTTTAAGTCTCAAGCAACTGCTTCCCTTAGTTTTACAAAAATACCCTTGCTCCCAGTAATAGAAGAGAGAGCTGCAAGAGGCTAGTTTAGGTGAATCTCCCTCCTTCACTTATCAGTTGGGGACTCTTCTGTACTGAACTAGTCATTGTCACATAATGAACACTATGGGGTAGTAAAATGCCAAGAAAAGGTAACCGCCCTTAATGCCACGTTGTGGAGCAGGGGGAAAAAGCTCTAGTTCCATCCACTGGGAAGTTCAAGTTGAGAACCCCAAAATTCCTACTTGGCTCCATCCAGGAAGGAGCTACTCCTGTGCTGTAAACATTGCATGGGTGGGAGAGTTTCTGCTGCCAATCTAAGATGCCAAAGAGGTGGGCCCATACTACCCTTACCAGGCAATGAGTAGGATTGCCAGCTCTGGGTGGGGAAATACCTGAAGATTTTAAGGGTGGAGGCTGGGGAAGAGGGGTTTGAGGAGGGGAGGGACCTCAGCAGGGTATGATGCCAAAGAGTCTACCCTTCAAAGCATCCATTTTCTCCAGGAGAACTGATCTTTGATGTCTGGAGATTTGCTGGGTCAGTATGATTGGGTCAATATGTTTTCAAGTCGGGAAAAAGAGATTGAGTTTCTAGACACTCTCAATGACTGTGCTATGGAGCAGATGGACACAGAATTTACCAGGGGAGAGGCGATCCTGGATTTGGTCCTAAGTAATGCCCAAGACCTGGACTGATTCCGCAAAAGCAGTTGTTGCGCCCTTGGTCTCCTGTTTTCCCCAGTTGTACTGCTCAAATTCCCACAATCTGCTGCATGGCCGCATTTTGACCCACATCTCCCCCCGATTTCCCCCATGTCTTCTTGATCCTCATTTTTACACTTATGTCCAGAGCAAATACAGCCATTTGTCCCAAATTTAGATGGAGAACTAGCTGGTGGGGTCGTTGAAGACTTCTGATGAGGTAATCCAGTTAATTCATTCAGAGGGTGCTCTATTAAGAGGTTGCTATGAGAACCATTTTTGGTGTTTTGAAGATGATTGGAGCTCTAGGGCAATATATTTTGGATGCTCCTCCCTTGTAATTGTCGTTCAGCATCCACTGAAGAGCTTGGTTCTAAGAGGTCTGCTGTAACACTCAGGTTTTTACGAGCTTTGGACCTCTCAACTGGCTGTGTCTCCAAATCTTTAATCTCACTCAGTTTATGGCACATAAAATCCAGTCTATCAATAATTGATTGTTGCTCATTGCAAGGGAGATTCCCAAAAGAGTTGAAAAGATCATCCTCAAGAGGATTTGCCAAGTACTTATGTGTCAGTTGTCTTTTTGGGTTCAAAGGATCAGGTTTGTTCATTGGTCAGCTTGTACATGATGATGTTCTGAAGGGGTTTGTGTGCTCTCCATGGGTTCCCCCAGGTCATCCCATGAAATTAAGTTCATTTGGGGTGTTTGATGTGTCTCTGTTACCATTGGTGACCCCTCTTGTAATGGTGAGTTCATGTCAGCACCAGAGGATTTCTCATAGCATAAGGGTAATGTAATAGCATTTTGGAACACCCGTGTTGGAAAGACACCTGTGGCTTCTTTTCATGAATCAGAGAAGGTATTCTGGCAGACGCAAAGAAGAGTACAACTTTTTTTGAGACTGATTTGGGGGATTAAGAGTCTTGGCCTCCGCCAGGTCAAATTCTGAGTATTTTATTCTAAGTAGGTCGGCCAAATGACGTTTGGGACGCTGGTCTCCTTTCCAGTTTGGATCAAGAAAATGTGGAGGAAATTGGGGGGAGATGCAGGTCAAAATGTGAATAGTGGGAAATTGAGCAGTACAACCGGGGGAAATGGGAGATTGAGGACGGAACCACTGCTTTTGCGGACTTGGTCCTGGTGAGAGATGTAAAAGTGATTGCACCACTTGGTAGCAGTGACCATAATGTTATTGAGCTCAACATTTGTATAAATAGGGAGTTGCCCCCAAAAAACGACACAACCACTTTTAACTTTATAAGGGGTGACTTCTCTGAAATGACAGGACATGTGAAGAGGAAACTGAAAGGAAAAGTAAAAAGGGTCAAAATCATTGGGGAATAGGGTTGCCAAGTCAAATCACCCCTCGGAGCGGGGGAGCCTCTTCGGGGCCCGGGAGTTTGTCTCAGGTGCGCACACACGAGCGCCGATGGCACGTCACAGGAAGTGACGTGCTGCGTACTCACATTGGGGGTGTGGCCCACATCGTCGAGGGGGAAACCATATGGTTTTCCCTCTGACGATGTGGGCCACGCCCCCAACATGAGCGACGTGGCTGCGGCAGAAATCGGGCCTCCGAAGCAGGGGATTCCCCGCCCCCCGGCCCCATTTGGCAACCCTATTGGGGAAGCTAGGAGACTATTTAAAACTACAATCCTAGAAGCTCAGATAAAATATATACTGTAGGTGAGGAAAGGCCCAAATAGTACAGAAAAAGGCCTGCATGGTTAACAAACAACATAATGGAAGCTGTAAAAAGTAAGAAGGATTCCTTTAAGTGGTGGAAAGCTAGTCTCAGTGAGGTTGATAAAAGGGAACATAGGCTGTGGCAACTAAAATGCAAGTTTGTGATCAGGCAGGCAAAAATATGAGGAGCATATTGCAAAAAACATAAAGACCAACAATAAAACTTTCTTCAAATACATTAGAAGCAGGAAACCAGCCAAGGAGGCATTGGGGCCCTTGGATGACCAAGTGGTAAAAGGATTACTGAAAGATAACAGGGAAATGGCTGAGAAGCTGAATGCATTTTTTGCCTTTGTCTTCACTGTGGAAGATGAGAAGTGCTTGCCCACTCCAGAACCACTGATTTCAGGAGGGATGTTGAAAGATCTGAGTTAGATTGATGTGATGAGAGAGGAGGTCCTATGACTGATAGACAACTTAAAAATGGATAAATCGCTGGGCCTGGATGGCATGCATTCCAGAGTTCTGAAAGAACTCAAATGTGAAGTTATGGCTCTCCTGACAAAAATATGTAATCTTTTATTAAAATCTGCCTCCATTCCTGAGAACTGGAAGGTAGCTAGTGTCCCCTCCAACTTTAAAAAGAGTTCCAGAGGAGATCTGGGAAATTACAGGCCGGTCAGTCTGACGTCAATACCAGGGAAGATGGTGGAAACCATTATTAAGGAGAGAATTAGTAGGCACATGGATGAACAGAAACTATTGAGGCAGACTCAGCATGGGTTCTGTAAAGGAAGATCTTGTCTCACTATCCTGTTAGTGTTCTTTGAGGGGGTGAACAAACATGTGGACAAGGGGGATCGAATAGATGTTGTTTACCTTGACTTCCAGAAAGCTTTTGATAAAGTTCCTCATCAAAGGCTCCTAAGTAAGCTCAATAGTCATGGGATAAAAAGACAAGTCCACTTGTGGATCAAAAATTCGCTAATCAATAGAAAACAGAGTGTGTATAAGTGGACAGCTTTCACTGTGGAGGGTGGTAAGCAGTGGGGTACCACAGGGCTTAGTACTGGGTCTGATGCTTTTCAATTTGTTCATTAATGATTTGGAGTTAGGCTAAATTTGCAGATGACATGGTATTGTTCAGGGTGGTGAGAACCAGAGAGGATTGTGAGGCACTACAAAGGGATTTGTCAAGGATGGGCAAGTGGGCATCAACGTAGCAAATGGGGTTCAATGTGGCCAAGTGCAAAGTGATGCACATTGGAACCAAAACCCCTAACTATAAATACACATTCATGGGGTCTGAACTGGCGGAGACTGACCAAGAGAGAGATCTTGGAATCGTAGTAGATAATTCAATGAAAATGTCTAGACAGTGTGTAACTGCAATAAGAAAGGCCAACACTATGCTGGGGATTATTGGGAAGGGAACTGAAAACAAATCAGCCAGTTTCATAATGCCCCTGTATAGACCGATGGTGTGACCTCATTTGGAATACTGTATGCAATTCTGGTCATCACATCTCAGAAAGAATATTATAGCATTGGAAAAAGTGCAGAAAAGGGCAACTAGAATGATAAAAAGGGTTGGAAGACTTTCCCTATGAAGAAAGGTTAAAGCGCTTGGGGCTCTTTAGCTTGGAGAAACAACAACTGAGGGGTGACAAGATCATGGTTTAAAATATTATGCATGGGACAGAGCAAGCAGAGAAAGAAGTACTTTTCTCCCTTTCTCACAATACAAGAACTCATGGGCACTCAATGAAATTGCTGAGCAGTTGGGTTAGAATGGATAAAGGAAGTACTTCTTCACCCAAAGAGTGATTAACACATGGAATTCACTGCCACAGGAAGTAGTGGCAGCTGCAAGTATGGACGGCTTCAAGAGGGAATTGGATAAACATACGGAGCAGAGGTCCATCGGTGGCTATTAGCCACAAGGTATAGATGGGAACTCTTGGTCTGGCACAAGTGATACTTTGTATTCTTGGTGCTTGGGGATGGAACAGTGGGAGGGCTTCTAGTGTCCTGGCCCCACTGGTGGACCACCTGGTATTTTTGGCCACTGTGTGACAGAGTGTTGGACTGGATGGGCCATTGGCCCGATCCAACATTGGCTTCTCTTATGTTCTTATGCTGTAATAGTGGGTGATCTCCAGGCCTCACCTGGAGATTGGCAACCCAATCAATGGGGCTGCCTGACCTCGGTGCCTCTAATGTTGCCAGCTCTGCATTGGGAATGGAGCCTGGAGAGGGTAGGGTTTGACGAGGGGAGTGACCTGAACAAGGTATAATGCCTTAGTGTCCACCCTCCAAAGTGGCCATTTTCTCCAGACCCATCCAAGATGCTGAAGTCACTTCTTATCCACACGAGATAGACTGACAAATGTGATTATGAAGAGTGACATTCAAGAGCTTTGAAAATCGGTATCTCTCACTTTTTTGAGAGAGGATTTGAGCCTCACTCAGGCTCACGCAATCAGCCACCAACTCCCCTTGCCAAAATGGGTACTTGATATTTCAGGCTGGTGAGCAACTGTGTAACATCTAATTATTCTTTTTACCTTGTAGAAACAGGGGCACTTATACCCATGCCAAAGAGCTGATAAATTGGGACTACGGTTGTTAATTACAGTGAAAGAAAATTAACATTTTAATGGGGGAACTGAACAGTTTATTCATTCACTCTTCACACTGATATCCCATCCTTTGTGCAAGTAGCTCAGGATGGTGAATATGGATGGGTACAGTTGTCGTTATAACCTATAGGAGAACTTGGACAAAAGGGTTGAATGTCTGGTTGAGTTTGCAGGGCTGCTTGTAAATTATGTCTGTTCTTTATATTCCTAAGGACATTTAATATGGAAATAAGTGGTGCATGATAAATATGGAACATCTTCTATGTTACAATTTGAAAAGAAATGTGTTTTTAATACATGGCAGAAAATAACATTACATTTGCAAATGTATAGTTAAGTGATTAAAAGTGACAGCACTTCATTTAGATTTGTTTTTAAAAGACTCCGTACTGGAATACTTTAAGAATCTTGTCTATTTGCAGAAGCTTTTCAAATGACTGCACTTTAATATATCTGGGATTTTAGGTATAAAGTTTACTTTCTCGTTCTCCTAGATGTAATACACCATTCCAGCTTAGTTGTGTAACTTCCTCTGAAATCCATAGGGATTTATTTTTTTTGCATGTGGAAGGGATTTTATATTTGATACCAAAAAGCCATTCTTCCTTAATGTTCTTTATCTGTTCTTTATTTTTTATGTCTTTGGTCTAATATAAGCACAACAAAATGCAGTGCGGGGCAGGGTTGCTGCTGCCGCTGCCGCCGATCAATGTATCAGCTATTTGATGTGTTAAGGTTTTATTGCGAGATAGCAGTGTGTGCCTATCTAATCTCAAAAGTATTTTTGCTAGGTCCTTCTATGCAAATCCTTGTACAGACTCCCCTTCCCCTCCTGCCATGCTCCATACCCTCAACTGGTTATCAGGCAAGGCAGACATGGTGTCTCTGCCCTTGTTGCCAGGCACGGGACCCTTTTAAGCTATCAACAGTGCAAATGATTGTTTCTACCTCATAAAGATCAGGCTTCCAGTTTGATTTAGATGATTTAAAGAGAGATGTGCGTCTAATGTAGGAATGCCTGCCTCCAGGTGGGACCTGGGGATTCCCCAGAATTACAGCTCATCTCCAGACTAGAGAGATCAGTTTCCCTGGAGAATATGGATGCTTTGGAGGGTGGACTCTGTGGCATTATACCCCACTGAGGTCCCAGAGTCCATTCCCAAATCTCCAAAAGTTTCTCAGCCTGGATCTCACAACCTTACTTCCCCATCCCTTGCCAGTGACTGGGGGGTCCTGGCAACACACATCTAATGTGTATGTAAAGTGCTGTCAAGTCATAAGCGACTTATGACAACCCCTGCAAGTGAGAAGCAGAGGTGGTTTGCCACTGCCTACTTCTGCAGAGTCTTCCTTGGTGGTCTCCCTTCCAAGAACCAACCCTGCTTAGCTTCCAAGATCTAATGAAATTGGGCTAAATTGGGCTGCCTTCCCTCCCTGTGTGTCTACACCTGAAATTCTTGTGCGTCCCCATATACTAGTTGGGGACAGCTCAGTGGCAGTATCTCTTTGCCTAAGTGGGGCCGAATATCTTATTTTCTGAAGTAAGAGGAACAGACCTTTGTGGGGAGGGTAATGGAACATGTTGGAATGCCCATCTGTGTAAATACTTGCTGGATAACTCTATCTGTTGCAGTATATCTGACACCAATTAGTAAAAGCCAGACCTTCCGATGGAGTAAACTGTGATAACTTTTTGTGGCTTTTTTTCAAAGTTCACATTCTTGAACACAAAGCATTCTCACAAAGCATTCTCACAAAGCCAGTTTGGTGTAGTGGTTAAGTGTGCAGACTCTAATCTGGGAGAACCGGGTTTGATTCCCCACTCCTCCATTCACAGGTGCTGGATAACCTTGGGCAAGCCATACTTCTGTCAGAGGTGTTCTTGAAAAGAGCAGTTTCTGTCAGAGCTCTCTCAGCCCCACCTACCTCACAGGGTGTCTGTTGTGGGGAGGGGAAGGGAAATGAGTTTTTAGACTGCCCTGAGATGCTGAGTGAAGGGCAGGGTATAAATCCAATCTCCTCCTCCTCCTCCTCCTCCTCTTCTTCTTCCAACCTTCATTGTGAAAACATGCATTCCTTATTAAAATGATTTTTTTGTGTATCATTCACCAATTATCACTGTGTGTGAAATGAAGGAGCAACCACAGCCAGCATTTCTTGCTATTGAATGTTATATTAGAGCTGGGATACTGTTCTCACTGTTAGCATCAAAGAGAGAAAATCAAATTTTAAAGGTTTAATTTGAACATTTTGTGTGTTTTCCTATTCTTTACCACTTCCCCTTTAAAACAAAGGATGGTCTTTATTTTTTCTTCTTACCCAACTTATAAAATATGCCTATTTCCATTCAGGCTACTAATTTTTTGTGAAGGCTGGAACAATTGTGTGGTAAAATGAAACAATTCACCCAGGACTGAGAAGTTATGGAAAGTTCACCTTGTAACTATATTTGCTTTGGCAGTAAAATATCTTCTGTTGGCACATTTGAAAAAAATTGTCTTGCAGACAATCTTTTGTAAAAAGTGAGAAATTATCACAAGATTACTGGGGCCTAAACAAGATTTTATCAGCAGACCCTCCAACATTTCAAATGTTTAAAAAATTATGCCAACAGCGCCTCCCAATTCTCCATCAGTGAAGATCTTAATCAGCCTTCTCTGCTCTATATTAATTCTAAAGTCCCCTTGACTTCTACCTATTTAAAAGCCAGGAGGGTGTTGTTCCTTTGATGAAAGAGATACTAGAAATGCTTATACTTCAAAGTATACTTCAGCAGCTGCAATATTTGAAATTGTGCACCATGGGGTTCCTTTGCATTCATGCACATGCAAATACACACATGCACACTAGAGACCAGATGGATCCACACCCTACTCAAAGACCAGATTCCTAAATACTTGAATTTTGAGGAGCTGAGCTCGGACAAATGACAACTCTAAGAACTCATGCTAACTGAATTTTAACAATGGTCAGAGTACACGAGATGCTAGGAGGACTATGAAAGGATATTTCTAGCAACTTTCTAAGCAGAGTGACACTGGTGGGAAATGGGTGTGTGGGTAGGGTTGCCAAATCCAGATTGGGAAACTCCTGGAGATTTGGGGCTAGAGTCTGGGGAGGACAAGGACCTCTGTAGGGTACAATGCCATAGAACCCACCCTCCAAAGCATTTATTACCTTCAGGGGAACTGATCTCTGTAGTGCGGAAATGAGCTGTAATTCTGGGGGATCCCCAGGTCCCACCTGGAGGGTAGCATCCATAGGGGAGAAGTTTTTACCTTTCCATACACGCACACCCCTGGTAGGGTGTCACAGAATGAAACCATTCCATCCCAGATATACACTTATGGGGCTTCAGAATATCCACATTATTAATAGTTTATGTGGATGTCTGAAACAAAAAAGTGCAAGCCCCTCTCATCTGCTGGTATGGGATTTCAACCCAAACAGTAATATAGTGTGGGAAGACCAAGCAAAATCCACCCTAATAGGATTCATACCTAATATGCACTTCCAAATGACACCTATTGGGGGGATAGATGGTTTCCCACAGATGCTATTTTGATGATGGTTATACAGCGCCGAAATACTTGGTTGTTGTGTTATAAGGGAGAGAGTCTGCAGGTCTGTAAAAAAGAACAACTCCTGAATAAAACAACTGTGCCTTCCTTTCTCCCTCCCTCCCTCTCTTTCTCAGACACTTTCATTTCCCACAGTCTCTTTGTTTTCATCTGACCACCCATTTGAAGCAAATGCCTCATAACAAGACTGATGAAGTCTTCTGTCAATTCTATAGAAATAGTGGGACATAGGATTTAGCAGTGGCTGTTGTGACCAACCCAGGGTTGGTCAGAGGCTGCAGTCACACACACAAAATAAACCACTTTCAATCCACTTTCAGTGCCCTTTCCAACTGGATTTTGCCAGTTCACACTGTAAAAAATGCAGTTGGAAAGTGCATTGAAAGTGGATTATTTAGCATGTGCAACTGCAGCCAGAGATGAGCAATGCCAGTGTAGACTTGCTTCCCAAAAGCAATAGCATAACTCCTTGTGTCTGCATCTTTTGTCAGTGGTGGGGGTGGGTAGAGGCAGCCAAAGAGATTGTTAACGTGGGCAGAAAGGAGCAGCGGTGTGTTTCTGTCTTCTCCTTCTTCCTTAACAGAGCCCTTCAGTAGCAGGATTATTCCAGGTGGTTTAAGGCAGAGGTGTCGAACTCATTTGTTATGAGGGCGGGATCTGACATAAATGAGACCTTGTTGAGCCGGGCCATGTGTGTCATAAAATGTAATGCCAGGTCGCGGAGATATAAACGTTATATAGGACACAAGCACAAAGGGTGTTGTTTTTTTCTTAAAATAAAAACATGCTTAAAACATTAGCACTCTTGCAATATTTTGTTTGTTTAACAGTATCTGATAACTGACACCTCTTGCTCTGAATTATTGCATCAAAATGTCTGTGCTGTTGCAATCTTGAGTATGCTGTTCAGGTGTGTGTCTGTAAGCCCCAAACCTACAATGACGCAGCAGCAGCAGAACTGGCAGAAGAAGCAGAAGATAGCCAGTTCCACTGTGGGCCTGATAGAAGCCCTCTGGGGGCCTGATCTGGCCCCTGGGCCGCATGTTTGACACCCCTGGTTTAAGGCATGTGCAAACAATGGATTGTTTAGAGTGGTTTGAGGGGCATTTATTCTTCTTTCTCCATAATTATTTGTCACCACTTGATGGTGGAAGTACTCATGTGCCGTGCATAATCTCCTCTGCCTCTCCTCCCCCACTACTTCCATAGTCATCCATATTTATGGCCCATAATAGTTTGCAATGTCTCAGCTTTTAGGTATTTAGTGAACCTGCGTTAATAATATTAGTAAATTCACTGTGAGCTTTTCTCTGCCTGCTGAGGCCTCTGCCTTGTAATTTTTATAAAGAGTTCATCTTATAGTAGGGTGCCCTTGTCATTATTCTTGAGCATTAAAATCCACTCTGCAATGTGTCCACTACAAGCACGATGACTAAAATTAAAACAAACATGCTAGTTCATAAAGCCATTAATGGAGTGTTTCTAAAATTATGCCTTTAAACATTCTTGGTCCCAAATTGTTCCAATTAACCTCAGGCTCCCAGATTCCAAGCTGCAGAAGTATGTTGGCCAATTAGGAAACCAGAAGCTTCCAACTCAAACAGAAATCGGTAGGCTCACTCAAGGGGTACAAAAATGGGTACCTTTCCTTTTGAAATCAATGGGTTGGAACCCGTTAACTTTTTTTACCCAGTCCTGCCCAATTCACGTTCTTACCAAAGAAGAAGAAGAGTTGGTAGTTGGTTTCTATACACCACTGTTCTCTGCACTAAGGAGTCTCAAAGCAGCTTACAATCGCCTTCCCTTCCTCTCCCCACAACAGGCACCTTGTGAGGCAGGTGGGACTGAAAGCGTTCTGAGAGAACTGTGACTGGCCCAAGGTCATACAGTAGGCTTCATGTGGAGGAGGAGTGGGGCATTACACCTGATTCTCCAGACCAGAGTCTTCAGGTGGGACTGAAAGCGTTCTGAGAGAACTGTGACTGGCCCAAGGTCATACAGCAGGCTTCATGTGGAGGAGGAGTGGGGCATTACACCTGATTCTCCAGACCAGAGTCTGCAACTTTTAACTGCTACACTGCAGCCACCCCCCCCCCACCCCCATGTGCTTTTGTGCATGCAGGTACCACAATCTACAGTGTAGCATTTTTTTGATAGTCAAAAGCAACCCCATACTCTTTTTTTTACCACTGAAATGCCTCATTAATATTTATCTGTAATGAACTGCTAAAACAATACTTTAGGGTTCAGCTCCATGCCCAGGTTCTTTAGAAGCTACATCTGAGCAAAGGGTAGATGCATCTCATCTCAAATTCATGAATACGTAATGCATCACGTAAAGGACAATTTTATACCATGCAGTTACTGAGGTAAATTGTGACTGGTTGATTGTCTGCTGTATGACAATTATGTTTTTCTAGTGTATCACACTAGAAACCACTAATCACTCATAGTCACCTTCATTGCTTTGATGTCAGAGGACACAAGGCTGTTGCAGAATAAGCGAATATAGCATACAGCAGATGGAGCAATGTGAAACTGTGGGATACTTGATATGAAAATGTTTCCATATGAGAAAGTTGGATCCTGCTTTAAAATTTTTTGTGGAGTGCAACTTCCCTCCTCCCCTTCTGGCTGCAAGTCGAAATGACCCCAAAATGATGTTTCTGGAGGATGAGGGCTCCCTAGGAATAGCTGGACATGGTAGTCTGCTGCAGCAGGCCAGAACTTTTGACCTCCCCTTTCATTTTAGGTGATCCTGGATGCCTCACTTTCAGTGGAGGCCCAGGTCATAACCGTTGCCAGATCAGCCTTTTACCATCTCTGGCAAGTCAGGTAATTGGCACCATATCTTCCCCACCATGACTTAGCCACAGTGATCCATGCATTGGTCACTTCCAGGCTGGACTACTGTAACTCGCTCTATGCAGGGCTACCCTTGAGAATGATCTGGAAACTCCCTCTGGTTCAAAATGCAGCTGTGCATGCCCTTACTGGGACCTCAGGACAAGCACATATACAGCCTGTGCTCTGCCAGCTGCATCGGCTCCCAGTTGAGTACTGGATCAAGTTCAAGGTCCTGGTAGTGACCTTTAAAGCCCTGTGTGGTCTGGGACCATCATATCTGTAGGACTGTCTCTCCCGCTATGTCCTTCAAAGAGCTTTGCATTCTCCAGATCAACATCTCCTGGTGATCCCTGGTCCAAAGGATGTCCACTTAGACTCGACCAGAGCCAGAGCCTTCTCAGCTTTGGCTCTGTCCTGGTGGAACCGCCTCCCAGTTGAGATCAGGGCCCTGCGGGACTTACAACCATTCTGCAGGGCCTGTAAAACAGAGCTGTTCTGCCAGGCCTTTGGTTGAGGTGGTGGACACCACATTATTTATTTTATTTATTTATTATTTTATTTGTCAGATTTCTACCCCGCCCTTCCAGCCAAGGCTGGCCCCCCGCCTACCCACCCATGCTATTCACCTGTGCTATGCACAGGCACTTTCTATGTACTAATTGGTGGGAATTCTTTGCCACTTGTTAAAAATCAGTAGATTTAATACACACACAAGGGCTAACTTTTTCTGAGAGCATATTTATTTATTTATTCGATCTATAGCCCGCCCTTCCCACCAAGGCGGGCTCAGGATGGCTTACATAAAATGCACATATATTACCGCCATCTTGTGATTTTATTTATAGAACTGCATTTTAATCTTTGATTATACTATGTTTTAATCTTTTACATTTTTATACTCTCCTTTCAGTCATTTCATTTGACAAGCCTTTATTGGCCATTTTTATACTTACATGTTGTGAGCTGCCCTGAGCCTGCTTGTGGGGTAGGTCAGGATAAAAATGAAACAAATAAATCTAACCTGTTGGGTAGTATACCTTTGCCATTTTCATTCGTGCTCTCTATTCTACAGGTCTAGGGCCCAATGTTGGAAAACTGCAGTGGAAATGAAATGCTGGATGGAAACAGTGCAATTTTGAAAAGGGGGAGAGGAGACAAGTGCTGTTTATTGAAACTGAATAAGCAATCAGGATTATGTATGCCTTGTGTCAGTTTGGGAAAGAGCATGTGCATTGAGCAAAGGGGCAATCTTTCTTTCTCTTGGGTCCTAGAGAATTCATTAGGGCTCATCTTCTACAGCAATATATCAAGAAAATCATAGATTCCCATCTGTTCTCGATGGCCTGTCCTTTTAGGGTTGCCAGCTCTGCTGGGAAATACCTGGAGATTTTGAGGGTATAGTCTGGGGATAATGGGTTTTGGGAAGGGGAGGGACCTCAGTATGGTATATTGCCTTACAGTTCATCTTGCAAAGCAGCCATTTTTTTCCAGGGGAACTGATGTTGGTTCTCTGGAGAACAGTTGTAAAAGCGGGAGATATCCCGGCCACACCTGGAGGTTAGACAAACATGAAGAAACACTGTGTTAGAACAGAACACGCTCCACTAATATGCACTTGTGTCGTCATATATTGATTTACATATAGGGTTGCCAAGTCCATCTTCCGCCCCCAGCAGGGGACTTTGGGAGCGTTCTTGGAGGGGGTGGGGCATCACCAACGTGATGACGTCACGTTGGGGACGCCCGCGCACCCGATCTCCAGAAACGCCAGTTTCCTGCACTTAAAGGAGCCGGCGTTTCCCTTTTAAGTACATGGAGCCGGTGTTTCCTCTTTAAGAGCATAGAGCGGCGTTTCCCTTTTAAGTGCACGGAGCTGGCATTTCCCTGCAAGCCTGATCTCAAGCAGAGATCGGGCTTGGGAGGAAACATGGGTTCCATGAACATAAAGGCAGCCACCCCTCTCTCTCAAGAGAAAAGGGAGAGGGGTGGCTGTGGGTGTTGGGGACGGGGCTTCCCTGCCGGCCATATGACCAGCGGCGGGTAGAACCCCCCCAAAAAACGAGGGACCCCTGGCAAACTGGGGGGGGGTTGGCAACCCTATTTACATACAATAGAGACCCTAGTATATCTTATACACATTCATTATAGTACAAAAACCTTTAAATTTTTTTAATTTTTTTAAAATTTTTATTAATTTTTTTAATTAAAAAATTAAAACTAATTTTTTTTAAAAAATAAATTTTTTAAATAAAAGTGTACCTATGGGTACTTAAAAAACAAACAAACCTAAAGTACATTATATATCTACTAATAGAAAAGTAGGTTCATGTGGGTATAGACTGTCCTCCTATGCGGCCTCAGGTCAATACTAGCACCTTGGGCCCAGAAGCAAATTGGGGGCCAGTGTAGATGGAATTGGACTGGAGTGAGATGGTCCCTACAATGTACTGAGTCCATGTACCTAACTGTCAAAGATCAAACAGGGGACTGTCTGATCTCCAGAAATCCACATGACATACCAGAAGACAAGCAGGGCCAGCACAGAGGATGGATTTTTGCACAAAATCCTACTGTGATCCCAGCTGCAGCAGTGAGTGTCATGCAGGGCTCCTGAAGCACCAGTGCAATAAGTTTGGGTTGTGTGTGTCTCCATCCTGTTCACACTGCCAAAAAAGACACAAGAGCCCTTCTGTGGGCAGTATATACTTCTTTATTGCCATAACCCAGATGACCCAGTTCTCTGCCATGAGGAGTTCAGTGCCAACCCCTTACACGGGTGCGTCCCTTGCTCTTTCTTCCTGAGACCTCCCAGCTGTTGTGTATCATGGCCTTTAAGTCCTGTCCTAATAACTGTACTTGCCCCTGGGAACAGGCCCAACCACTCCCTGGTCTTCCCCAGCTGCTCTGCTTTACACCTAATGGGGAGCCTTGGCCATCCAGCATTGCTGGCACAGAAAACCATCCTCACTCTATGTTCTGGGTATCCAGACAGACCCACCTCACTCTTCTTGTCTCCACCAGCCCAGGCTTGACCGCTCCTCACTCCCCCTTTTGCTGTGTCACACCCACACAACTCTTTTTGGTACTTGGAGATTCCAGTTAGCACATAATTGTCAATAAAAAGTTTCCACTGGCCAATCATGGAAAAGAGAACCTCACAGAAGCCCCAAGTCCTATTTTTCAACATCGTTTGAAGTCTCCCTGCTGACTCTTGACACAAGCCTTTCTTTTCTCTGGTGCTTTGGGCCGCTATAATAAGATCCAATTCACATTATGAGGCTGAAGTTTCACAACTCCATGGGGGCATTTTGCTACATTTATGCTGGGGAGAAAGCAAAGTGAAATAGAACCTGGTGATGCTTCCATTGCCTTGCCAGACACACTTAAGAGAGGAAGAAGGAGAGAGAAATCTGAGGGGAAAGCTTCATGACAAACAGCTGCAAGGGGAGATTAAAGAGAAGCAACAGCAAGAAATCTCAGAGAAAGAAGAAATGGCCATAAAACTGGAGCACTCAGGAAACATAAACACTTTGGTTACAATTAACTCGGATTAATCGTTGGATACAAGCAGGGTTTTTGTTTTTTTTTAAAGCAAATTCAAGGGATGGACTGATTAGAAATCTGCATCTTCAGCAAATGCTAAAATCCAGCCCTTTCCCTCTAAATGTGTAATATAGAGGTTCTCAAGAGCTCTCCCTTCTAGACAGTGACCATCCACTCCTGCTTAGCTTCAGTAAGGTTGCTGTTTTAGGTATCTTCTGGTCATAACCTGGGGATGCCTGTTATTGGGAGAAACCTGCAGCTTTTGCCCGTTCTTTTGGAGCAATGGGCTTGGTCCAACAGGGCTGATCCAAATGCAATTGCTTACCACATACCTACCCCCTCCCACACAAACATTCTCTCCTGTCCATTTCTGTTTCCCCCGTAGCAGTTCTACTGGTTACTAATGTTCCTTCATCTCTTCCTCAGCCATCAGAATGATTATGAACATTCTATGATATTATATCGATTCAGACATAGCTGTAAGAGGTAGGGTTGCCAACCTCCAGGTGGACAACAAACACACAAGGAACACGGCAAAGTTAGACAAACATAAAGAAACACCGTGTTAGAACAAAACACACTCTACTAATATGCACCTGTGTCTTCATATATTGATTTACATACAATAGAGACCCTAGTATATCTTATACACATCCATTATAGTACAAAAACCTAAAGTACATTATATATCTAATAACAGAAAAGTCCACAGCTACAGTGACTTATTCCAATGCTGTAGACTATCTTGCTCCTGATAAGAGACTGATGGAGGTTGCAACAGTCGTAAATACAGCAGGCTGTTATATTCTCCACAAAAAGTGATTCAGCAAGCATCAAAGCAAGCAACACGCCTCCTAGGCAAAGATTGTGTGTTTCGATAGATTCTTCTTCAGGCAGACATATTTTTCCTGGAACCAAAGCTCACAATTTTACAGAGCATAAGTCAACAATTCTATAGAAGGCTTCTCCGGTTCTTCATTGGATATACTAGGGTCTCTGTTGTACTTGATCACTCTGGTCATCTTCAGAGGTCCTGCTTTGGGTGCCCCCCACCATCTGACACTAGATGGGTGGCAACCTGACAAAGGGCCTTCTTAGCTGTGTGGTGCTGAAATATCGGAACTCCCTCCTCAAGCCTATTGTGGTCTTCCACCAGAGAATAAAGACTGCCTCGTTTTGTTTGTTGCTCCCTCCTTAATTCTTGTAAGCCTTCCTCCTTGTTTGTTTATATGTTTTATTCATTAAAATAAATAAACTTTTTATGTTTTAATGTTTGCCACCTTGGGGACCCTGAGTTGGGTGAAAGGTAGCACAGAAATGTTTTAAATAAGAATCTGACACTCAAGAAGCTTCCCAGAAACTGCCTTGAAACTCCTAGGAAAGCTTACTTATTTCATTCCTTATTTCTGGCCTTGTGACCCTCCCGGGTTGTACAGCACAAAAGCATTCCTATAGGGTGCAATAAAGTCTTCTTTTCTTCTTCCTATGTTTATGCACACGGGTGCACATGCACCTTGCCAGGACATTATGGGAACTAGAGACTCATTAACATCTTCTGTATCACCATTAAGCTCTTTTTCTTCTGCTTAGTCAAGGAGTATTGCTAAGTAAGACACTCTTTAAGGTTCATCATATAAAAAGGAAAAATAACCCTAACTGGCCTAAAGATTTATAACGGTTACAAATATTTTAATGGCACCATAAAAATACCTAATAGTGAAAATGTCTCTATCTGCAGATACGTAAATCTGCAGATTGGGGCCATGTTGACAGAAAACATATATTTCTTCAAACCTGGGGGACCCCTCATAAAATTTACAGACTGTGGAGGGAGGGTCTTTAACCCCTCACAGGACAGGAATGCTTTCTGTGCATGTGCAGAGGAAGGAATGAGGAGCCAACCCAGTGCTCCTGCCCAGACACCCATTCCCAATGGCTAGGGTTGTCAGGCCCCTGGTCTGGGCAGGGGTTCCCCTGCTTTTGTGGACCCCTTTCCACCACTGGTGCCTGCAAATATCCCCCAATGCGATGGGATGACATCAACTGGAAGTGACGTTATCACATCGCTGACGTTGGGTGGCGACACTCTTGTTTTTGGGCAAAACTCTACGGTAAAAATGGGCTCAAACCATAGAGTTTTGTCCAAAAACTAGAGCGGCACCCTCCTGACCTCAGCAACACAATGATGTCACTTCTGGGTGATGTAATTGCGGCATGTGTGTAAAGCATGTGCACCAGAAGATCCCAGGACAGACACAGGAGCCCCCTGCTGGAAGCCAGGTAGGACCTGGCAACCATACTAATGGCAGCTCCACCACTGTGGCTTCTCGTGTGGTGCCAGGGCCACAGTCATACCTGCTGCTTCATTGTTGTGTGTGGGCAAGCAGGGGAAGAGGACTGGGAGCCTTTGTTGAATGGGCAGGGGAAGGAGAGAGCAATAGACAGCAGCAAGGCTGGAAATGGAAGAGTGGAGGAATGAAGCGGAATGGTGTGAGCACCCAGGCAGGCGAATCGTGGCAGTGGTGAAAAGGAAGAAAGCAGAGTGGCAGGGAGGGAGCTCTGATGTATAAAAGACAGATGGGTGGGCAGAGCAGGAAGAACATGGAGGAAGGGGATTGGGGAAGTGGATGGGCATAGCAGCAGGGAGGGGATGGATGGGGGAAATGGTGAAGAGGCAGGCAGGGTAGCAGGCAAACAGAATAGGGGAAGGAGTAGGCAAGCCAGAAAGACACCCCACCCCGTGTCTGTCTGCAGTTGTTGGTTTCAAGGGAGCGGAGAGTGAGCCAATAACAGGCCCCAGCTTTTTAGTGTATATTTATCTTGCAAGTGAGGTCTAGTGGAGTTTATGTTTATGGGTGCAAGAAACCAGTTAAGTGCAATCTAGCAAAGTAGGTAACTTGCAAAGAAATTGAAGTTCTGTTTTAAATTCTGATTTGCATTAGAATTTTAACCACTTCTTATGTGCATATATTGACTGATGCAGACAATAGATTCGGGCAAGGAATTCTGATTTTGTTTATGAAACTTGTCTTACTGTTTAAACTAATGGTCCTGGAAAGGACCATGAAGAAATAAGTACTTTCTAAATTTCGTAGAGGAACAAAATCCAGCTGCAGTAGCAAAGTGTGAAAAGTAGCAGAACCTAGCAGTTATAATAGCCATCTGTTCTTCAAAAAGGAGGATAAAGCAAGGCAGTGCTCCTATGCGATCTATAATTTTTTTAAAATTGGCATGATTGATCTTTAGCTTCTTTCCAGAACCTTGAGAGAAGTTACCAAAAAATTAGTACCTGCAGTTATGCAGGATTAGGGCCAGGCTGAATGTTCAAGGGATAACATTTCAAGGCAGTTAATGTTTTTAAATGCATTCTGGAAACCAAAATTGCCACATATAAATGTGCTGCTATTAATTTTTTTTTAATATATCTGCTTGATAGAAAACAGTCTTTTCATTTTTGTGCTGTTTCATTGCACATCAGAAGGAGGTAAGAAGTGAATTAACCGTATCATAGGCACATAGTACTTCCCTGCTCATATTACACCACAAAATCTGGGCAGTTCCTTTGGACAGGGGTTGGAAAAAGAAACTTGTGAGTTGTGAGCAGCATTTGGGAAAAGAGCACCAGTAATATGAATGGAGACAAAAGGTTATAAGAAAATATAACTACATTTACGGGTCTGTAAATCTACACATTCGCTGCAGTAAGCTGCAATTCTGGTGGGTTTATTATTGTTGGTATGCTTACATTTTTTTGGGGGGGGTAGCTTTCATTTTGTTACATGATGTGCTTTGTTGGCTGTAAAGATTATATCTTGCTGTGCTGTTCTGTGACTTTATGCTGACTTTGTTCTCAGGATTTACTTTCTAATGCTCCTCGTGTAAAGCTGTTGCTAAATATTTTCTGTCTGATAATGTCTGAAAACATTCTGTAGATGTGCAAGGATTTACTGGGCAATCATTTAGCCACTCAGTATAAGAATGACGGCTAGACTGAACTGGACAAAATCTTTTGCAGTATACCTTTCTGCTAGCTGCATCATCAGATGCAGAAGTGCTGTATCTGAATTATACCAATAAGTATTCTGGCATATAGCCTTTTCTTTGCAAGTGAGCGTCTTAAAGAAGCAATTATTTTAGATGCTGCTTCTGGCCTTTGGACTGTGAATCGAAAAACTTTTTTTTACTGCATAGGTAGAGAAAGTTAAGTTTGTTTTGGTTAATAGGAATCAAGAAGGAATTGTGATTCAGTGTGACAAGCTGAATGTGACCCATATGAGGCTGTGCAGGGTTAAGCTCCTATAATAGGTGTGTGGTTTGCAAAATATCAAGAATAATTTAGATGGCAACAATGTCCACTGCTTTAGAACACTGTAGTTTTGTTTTTATTTTCTCATGTACTATTGTTTTATGTGATGGAAAGTGCTTGGGAATAGTAATGTCTTGGCAGAATTTCCTTTTGCTGTGGAGTGTACTCTTAAGGACCTTATGAGCTACAAAAGAATGTGTAGTAAGTACATAGTGATATGTTCAGATACTGGTCATACTCAGTTTTAAAAATTAATTAAACCTTACTTCTAAGCAATCAAAATTACCTGTGTTTTCAAGCAATGAACCAAGATTCCACCCCCCCATCACTGATGGGCCTATTGCCTTAGCTACTTTAAAAAAAAAGTTCTGTGAGACAGGACTTGCTTCAGGCATCAGTCTTCTGCTAATAAGGATTACATTTTCATTGTGGCATGTGATGGAATGTAACTCACTCATCTATTGCATGTTCTTTCTGATGATTCTTTGGCCCCAGAAGACCATAACAGATTTCCAGCCTCACTTTCGCTTTTACTCAAATGTGTTTTTAAACGTTTTTTGATGAACAATTTATTTTCTGATCTGATTTTTTCCTTTCCAAATGTTGCTATACTGTTAAGTGTGGAAGAGACAAAAGGAAGACTTTTTCAAGAGAATGTTTTAACATGTTCTGTTGTTGGTTAATCTTGAACTTTCAAGAATTCAAAATATATCAGGGTTGTCCCCCCCCCCCTTGCCTTTATTCTCCTGGAATTTTCACAACTATAGAACTACTTATCAGATAATGTCAGGCGAAGTAGATTTTGTTGTATTTGACTCTGTGTGTGTGCGAGAGAGACTTTGGCAGAGGGGAGGGGTAAAGGTGCATTTTTGATCATGTACAATATTTTCTTGCATAGAATGTAACAGGTTCACCAGAATGATCAAAAGGAACCATCTGTATTTTATGCAGTACAAATGTTTGTGGTAAATCTTCTGCCACCTGAGCTGTTCTCATGTGAGTGGGCAGCAGCATATCTGAGTGCCATTGGCTGAACTGCTCTGCTTTTTACAGAAGGAAAGATTGGAGGCAGTAAGGTCAGAAAGTCAAATTGTCAAGAGCAGCAGGGAGGGGCCTGAAGAACATGGCTGGAAAAAGAGGGTCAGCAAGAAGTGAAAAACCGGAAGAGAAGAGCAGAGGGATGCCAGACCTGGAGATCTCCTGGAATTATAGCTGGATTCCAGACTACAGACATCAGTTCCCCTGGAGAAAATGGCAGCTATGGAGGGTGGACTCTGTGACATTGTACCCCACTGAGGTCCCTGCCCTCCCCAGGCCCCATCCACAAATCTTCAGGAGTTTCCCAACCTGGATCTGGCCACCCTACCCCTCCATTCCCTGTCAGTGGCCAGGGGGGACCTGGCTAGGGATGGTCATGAACAGGGAAAATGTGGTTCAGTTCATGGTTCATGGCATGCTCAGTTCACGAACCATGAACCATCACAAACTTTACCAGGTTTGTGACCTGATAGAATGCCCCCTAGCATGCTAGAGACACAGGGTATCTCTGGCTGACTCCTCTACTTGCCCTCCAAGTTTGGTGAGGATTGAATTTACGGAGTCCAAGTTATGCCCCCCCAAAGAAAGTGCCTCCAGGAAAGCGCTTTCTGAGGAAATGACAGGCATTTTGACAGGCATGGGTTCAGGAGTTTCAGGAGTGTATAGAAAGGATCATGTACAAGCTAGAGACATCAGAGTCACAGGAGACCTCCCCTTGATGATCCTCTACATGCCCTTCAAGTTCCACCTCCCTGTTGCTTTGAAGTTTGGTAAACATTTAGATTGAGTGGAGACAGTCTGTCTGGAAATGTATCCATTCATGAACTGGCACGAACCACTAAGAACAGCTTGAAAGTTCGTGGAAAGTTTGTTAGTTGACCTGCCACAAACTTCACGAACTGGCCCAAATTTGTCACAAACTTTAGTTTGTGAGCCGGTTTGTGCCCATCTGTAGACCTGGCAACCCTAGAAGAGCTGCAGACTAGAATATCTAATGTTGGGCCTAATATTGTGGTTTCTGTTGCTGATACAACTCTGTCTGCAGTGAAAGTTTGGAGATATAGTAGCTTGAGGGTCTGAAGCAGAATTAGCTGCAGAATTGGCTGCACTGAAGTCAGTAGGAAAATAGGCTTGAAATCATTTAATGGGACTGGCAGATGGCAATCCAACTAAAGTGCAATTATCTTTTGCATCTTCAAGCAGTTTTTGAGTTTTTAACCCAAACAAATGGTCCACTTTGATATTGTTGTATCAAGCATGTCTTGGCAAAAGTCTTGTCATTGGACTCTAAGTCATTCCTTGCTTCATTTTTACAACAAGCTACCCAAACTCTGTTTTTAATTTATGGAGTGGTAAAATAGTTTCTGATCTTATTGTGCCCATCTAGAAAGAACAGATGGTAGTTTAAACAAGTTTTGCTCTGTGAGAAAATGTTCCAAGTCTTTGATAGATCATATCCATCTGCAAGGAAGAAATAAGATAGATCATATCCATCTGCAAGGAAGGTGTAAACAAACTTAATTATTAAAAAAAAATTGAATTCCATCTTTTACAAAAGCACACTTTCCATGATGCTTCAGTACGAATGCAATAAATTGGCCATGATCTCACAGATTATTGTAGTTGTAGATCTTGCCCTCTACCCAATTGGGACACATTATGTACATCTAAATGTCAGATAGGTGCAAACTACAAGTAATTGTGAAAAGGCCTGCTCATTCTGAAGGACAGCTGGCACTGCTTCAGAAAAGTAACACCCAAAAGTCAACACCCCACCCACAAGATGTTCTCCTTCCATTTGCTGAGCCATTCTTAACTAATGCAAGTGCAATTGATGTAAAGCAGATCATAGCTCAGCTGGACCAGAAGTCCATTTATAATGCCATTGTGATAAGACTTCCTTGGGAGTAAGCCTCATTGAATAGACCTGAGTAGGATTCTGAGAAGACCTGTTTAAAATTGCTCTCTTTATCCAGTATTCTGTTTCCCACAGTGGTAGAGTTGCTAGCCACCCGCTGGGGCTGAGGGATCCCCCGCCCTTGGGCTCTGCCCCCCACTGCAAATCAGCTTGCTGGTGGGAGGACTAGAAGCAGGAAGAAGGCCCAGGCTATGTCACTGGCAACATGGCAACATCACTTCTAGTGTGTACTGGAAGTGACATTACATCAATGATGTCCTGGTGATGCTCTGGCATTTGGGCAAAAGCTCTATGGTAGAAGCCATTTTCACTATTCATCATTTTATAATCCTTCTCTATCTTTTGATCTGGTGGGCAATAACAAACTCCCAGTGTTAAGCTTCCTTTTGGGCCCACTATTTCAACCCATAGCATTTCCAGATGCGAATCCAATTCACTTACCCTCTCAATCTTACTGGACCGTATACCCTCTCTGGCATACAGAGCCACCCCACCTCCAACCCCCCCCATCCTTCTGATAGAATTTATAACAGGAATCACTGTATCCCACTGATTTTCCTCATCCCACTAAGTTTCTGAAATACCCACAATGTCTATTTCCCCCCCACACACCAAGCATTCCAATTCCCTGATTTTACCTCGGACACTTCTAGCATTTGTGTATAAACACCTATAGTTTCCCATGCATGTTAAGCCCACAACCTTCCTCTTGCTGCCTTGAGACCTTTCCAGGGAGTCCATATCGTTAGCCACAGTCTCAGTGGACAATTCTAATAATTTTCCTTGTAGAGAAGTAACAGCTACCCCTTCATCTCATTGAGATGAGCTATCCCAAACCAGAGACTTTTCATCTCCTGTTGGCTTTCCCCCAATATTCAGTTTAAAAACTGCTCTGCCACCTTTTTGATTTTAAGTGCCAGCAGCCTGATTCCTTCTCGGGACGAGTGGAGACCGTCTCTTTGGTACATCTCCCTCTTGTTCCAAAAAGCATCCCGGTGCCTAACAAACGTGAACCCTCCCCCTCTACACCATCGTCTCATCCACGCACTGAGACTCCTGATCTGTGCCTGTCTCTCCGGCCCTGCGTGTGGAACAGGTAGTACTTCTGAGAAGGCTACCTTGGAGGTCCTGGACTTGAGTTTCCTGCCTAGCAGCCTAAATTTCCCCCCAGGACCTCATGACTGCATTTTCCCACATCATTGGTGCCAACATGTACCATGACCACTGGCTCCTCCCCAGCACTGTCTACCAGCCTATCTACGACACACGTAATGTCTGCTACCTTTGCACCAGGCAGGCAAGTCACCATACGGTCAGTACATGGGTTTGCCACCCAGCTGTCTACCTGCCTAAGGATTGAATCGCCAACTATCAAGAGCCCCCCTCCCTCCCTGCCAAGGGTGATTCCTTGGTGCAAAAGGATATTCGTTCACTCCCTTATGTTTCTTTTGTGTAGGTATTCCTTCTGTTCTAAAGTGGGAGCCACTACCTTTTGCCTGCTTGCGGTAGCTTGAAAAAGTGCTGCAGGTGATCATAAGAGCTGTGCATCTTCCACATAGTTACTAGTTCACATCATGCTAGCACAGACAGTCCCCCCCCGCCCCCGAGTAAGATTCCTTGAGTTATACCAGTTCACAAATATGACTGTCCAGGCAAATAGACACACATGTGATTCCCCTTTTAGGATTGGCAGAAGCCTCATTGCTATATAAACATCTAAAGCAGGCCAGAATTTCTCTTGCCATATGCCACTCACATCAACCTCTAGGCAAACAGCCTATCTCTTGTTCTGCTTCGCAAAGACAAATTTCTTCACTTGGGAAAGCTAACTAAGATGCCATTCTGGAAACCCTGCCTTAAATCACACAGTACCTCCATAGAAGCAGAGTTCCCTTTCTCCTCAGTGATCAGAGCTTAGGCAAAATACAAGACAAAGACGCAATAGACAGAAATAATGTAATTCAAATGTAGTGATCTGATCTGGCAGGTCTAGGACTCTGGGGAAGATGAGCTGCAGCCGTACCTACTCTGCTTTATTTTTATAGATACCTTATGGTACTTTCTATCAGACTAAAACCTTATCTCCTTGGCAAACTCTCTTTTGCATATCAGTTTTTTTTTCTGAATGTTTGTTTCTCTTACATTAAGTTCAACTCTTTATCTGTTGTCAATGGGCTTTGGACAATGAATATGGATTGCCTGTGCATGAGCTCATTCTCTTTCTCCCTTGTAGTAATGAATTCTATTCTCTTGCTTAATTCCTTTTTGTTTATATTTTATTTATTTATTTATTGTCAGATTTGTACCCCGGCCTCGCTGCAGAGCAGGCTCAGGGTGGCTTCCAAGTCACATAAATACAGAATAAAAACATACATAGTTAAAACACAACAGTTAAAAATATTACAATACAAAGTGCTGGCAGCGATTAAAAATTCAATTAGATGGAATGCTATCAAATGGATTTCCAACAGTACTAGATGTTCTTCTGCTTGTCGGCTCTCATGGCAGCTGCTCGATGGTAAAATTATGGGCCGGGCGCTATAGTGGTGGTGGCCCCTAATTAAATGCCTGATGGAAGAGCTCTGTCTTGCAGGCCCTGCGGAACTAAGAAAGGTCCCGCAGGGCCCTGATCTCCTCCGGGAGCTCGTTCCACCAGGTAGGGTCTGCCACCAAGAAGGCCCCGCCCCTAGTAGCAGCTAGCCTGGCCTCCCTCGGGCCAGGGAGGGTCAGCCGGTTTTGAGACCCAGACTGTAGTGCTCTCTGGGGTATATGCAGGGAAGGGCAGTCCTGTAGGTATGTTGGACCCCAGCCATATAAGGCTTTAAAGGTAACAACCAGCACCTTGAAGCTGATTCGGTATGCTATTGGCAGCCAGTGCAGTGTCCTTATCACAGGCTGAATGTGCTCCCTTCCAGGGAGACCCATCAGCAGCCTGGCCACAGCATTCTGCACCAGCTGTAGCTTCCGAATCCATGACAAAGGCAGCCCCATGTAGAGAGTGTTACAGTAGTCTAGTCTCGAGGTGAACATTGCATGGATCACTGTAGCCAGGTCGGCATGGTTGAAGAAGGGAACCAACTGCCTAATCAGCCTGAGATGATAAAAGGCTGACTTGGCAGTGGCCGCTACCTGGGCTTCCATGGTAAGGGAGGGATCCAGGAGCACTCCCAAACTCTGAACCTGCAGCGCTGGGACCAAGAAAGCCCTACCAAAGGTCGGGAGTGGGATCCTCACCCCCCGAGCCACCTCGACCTAGGCACAGGACCTCTGTCTTCACTGGATTCAGCTTCAGATGACTCAGTCTAAGCCAACCAGCCATGGCCTGCAGTGCCCGGTCCAGGTCTTCTGGTCCGGGGTCTGATCGGCCGCCTAACATCAGATAATTTTTCATGTAGAGGAAAGTGAATAAAATTAGCTAATTTTCAAGGGGAAGATGTAGTGGCAAAAGCAGAACATTTTGTACAATGGCCACCCTGTTCTGATCACTGTGTTTATCGGCTTATACGATGTGGTAGGGATATTCATTTTAATCTATGATATAGGATGTTTTTTATCCTCAACAAAAGCAAGATGAGCCCTGACCTGGATAGCCCAGGCAAGCCCGATCTCGTCAATTCTTGGAAACTAAGCAGGGCCAACTCTGATAAGGGATGTTGTTGCTGTTAATTCACACAGTCAAATCCAACTCTTCGCAACCCCATGGACCACATCATGCCAGGCCCGCCTGTCTTCCGCCATTCTATGGGGTTTGCTCAATTTCATGTCTGTTGCATCAGTAACACTGTCTAACCATCTCATTCTTTGCCGTCCTCTTCTTCTGTTACCTTCAGTCTTTCCCAGGGTCTTCTCCAGTGAGTGCTCCCTTCTCATTTGGTGGCCAAAGTATGTGAGTTTCAGCTTCAGTATAAGAACATAAGAACATAAGAGAAACCAATTTTGGATCAGGTCAATGGCCCATCCAGTCTAACACTCTATCACACAATGGCCAAAAACACCAGGTGCCATCAAGAGGTCCAGCAGTGGGGCCAGGACACTAGAAGCCCTCCCACTGTTGCCCCCCCTCCAAGCACCAAGAATACAGTGCATCACTTGCCCCAGACTGAGAGTTCCTATCTTGTGGCCAATAGCCACTGATGGACCTCTGCTCCATATGTTTATCTAGTTCCTTCTTGAAGCCATCCATGCTTGTAGCCGCTACCACCTCCTGTGGCAGTGAATTCCGTGTGTTAATCACACTTTGGGTGAAGAAGTACTTTCTTTTATCTGTTCTAACCCAACTGCTCAGCAATTTCATTGAGGCTGATTTCACACTAGCCTTTGTCCCAGGCTCGCTCCTCATTTCTCTCCGCTTCTTCTGGTCAATTTCACACTATTTGTACCACGGCCGCCTTTTGACCCACAGTTTCCCCCGTTTTGCTCTGGCTCAGTTCAATCCTTGATTTGTCAGAAGTTTCCTGTTGCTGCATGGAGAAAAAGTGGGAGGGGGAAGGGGAGGGATTAAGAGGGCGAAGACAGGAACGTGGGAGGAGGGAGGATTTAGGAAGCCACAGGAAACCTTGCCACGGTAATCAAACTCCAGGAGCAGATTGAAAACAGCCACGTGCTAAGAACTCTAATGCAAAATCAGTTTAAACGATCCGGGGGAAACTGCCCCGCCGGTAAACAGGGGTAAGTAACATGTGCGAAATCAACCTAAGTTGCCACGAGTTCTTGTATTGTCAGAAATGGAGAAAAGTACTTCTTTCTCTACCTCCTCTATCCCATGCATAATCTTGTAAACCTCGATCATGTTACCCCTCAGCCGTCGTTTCTCCAAGCTAAAGAGCCCCAAGCACTTTAACCTTTCATCATAGGGAAAGTGTTCCAACCCTTTTATCATTCTAGTTGCCCTTTTCTGCACTTTTCCCAATGCTATAATATCCTTTTTGAGGTGTGGTGTCCTTCCAGTATCTGTCCTTCCAGGGAAAAGTCAGGGTTGATTTCTTTTAGGATTGACTGATTGCAGTCCAAGGGACTCTCAAGAGTCTTCTCCAGCACCATAATTCAAAAGAATCTATTCTTCGGCGCTTGACCTTCCTTATGGTCCAACTCTTGCAGCCATACCTTACTACTGGGAATACCATTGCTCTGACTATGCGGACTTTTGTTGACAGGGTGATGTCTCTACTTTTTATCATGCTGTCTAGGTTTGCCATTGCTTTCCTCCCAAGGAGCAGGCGTCTTTTAATTTCATGGCTGCAGTTACCGTCTGCAGTGATCTTGGATTCCAGGAACGTGAATTCTGTCACTGCTTCCATGACTTCCCCTTCTATTGGCCAAGGATTGATAGGGCCGGATGCCATGATCTTAGTTTTTTGATGTTGAGTTTCAAGCCAACTTTTGCATTCTCCTCTTTCACCCTTAGCGAAAGGCTCTTTAGGTCCTCTTCACTTTCTGCCATTAGAGTGGTATCATCTGCATATCTGAGGTTGTTGATGTTTTTCCTGGCAATCTTAATTCCGGCTTGTGATTCATCTGGGCCGACATTTCGCATGATGTACTCTGCATATAAATTAAATAAGGAGGGTGACAGTATACATCCTTGCCTTACTCCTTTTCCTATTCTAAACCAATCCTGCTCCACCGCAGATGCCGATGGTGTACTGCGGGGAGCCACCTTTGCCCCCAATGAAAGGAGGGAGGAGTCCAGCTGCGCTGCAGTTGGGTCCTTAATGGGGGCGGGGCCAGCACCAGTTTAACAGCTGGCCCCAGCTTTGTTAGGCAGTCTGTGCCTCGTGCTTGGTAGGGAAGGAGCACGAGGCAGTCAGAGAGTGCTTGCACACCTCGGGCCTTATAGCGAGTGGTAGCGGCATAGAAGCAGTGAGAGGCGGCCATATTCGTGGCTGAGGCTTTTGATGGTGGCTAAATTGTGGTGGCAGAGGCAATCTCAGCAGTGAACTCAGTGCAGCAGCGGCAGGAAGATTGAGGCAGTGGCAGAGGCTGCTGAGGGGCCAAGGGGGAGATTCGGTGGCAGTAGCTGGGGGCGCATTGCTTGGGGGAAGGTCTCTCTGGGGGGCCGACCATTTATAATAAATTATTATTATCTGGGCCTTTGGGTTTAGGTGGCAGCAGCAGGTAAGGCTGCTTAATGAGCCACCTTCCCCTCCTCTCTCCTAGGTGGGCCCATTTCTTCCTCTTCATCTCAGGGCTGGGTATACATCCTTGCCTTACTCCTTTCCTATTCTAAACCAATCAGTTGTTCCATGTCCAGTTCTAACTGTCGCTTCTTGACCCTTATACAGGTTTCTCAGGAGACCTGTGAGGTGGTCTGGTACTCCCATCTCTTCAAGGACTTGCCACAGTTTGTTGTGATCCACACAATCAAAGGCTTTAGCATAGTCAATGAAGCAGATGTTTTTCTGGTGCAAGTAGTCAGGAGGCGGGAACAGGCTGAATTCAGCCACCTTCCTGAAAGTCCTCCAGGTCCCAGTAGGGGTCAGTCACCAGTGGTTGCCATGACTTCCAAATGCATGTGCGTGCATGCACATGCGCACACATACACACACATAAAAATACAAAACAAAAGCAAGGTGACACAGATGAAGGGAGAATTTTCATTTGCTGCATATTGCCTGATAAACAAAGAAGCTGATTTGTTTTCCATATCTGTTGGTAACAAGCGATCCACACACAGACAAAACTTAATTTTGTTCTTGTGACATTTTCATTCACTTTTTAAGAAAGAGATGCTCAGCTGGTGTTCCTGAAGAATGTGTCCCATATTTCTAAACAATAGATTACAATTTAAGATCAGGGGATGCTTTGCTTTTGGAAGTTTGTGTGCTTTAGTGTGTGAAAGTCTATAGCAACTAAATTTGTCTCCTGCTGTGATATATTACAATACTGTAAATATTAATTCATAATTCATAAAGTTCATTTTGTGGACTAACAAAAAAAGCAAAATAAATTATTCTGTGAACTTGGACAACTAAATGTAGATAACTAAATTTGTCTGCTGCTGTGTTATGTCACACACTGTAAATAACAAGCGATCCACACGCAGACAAAACTTAATTTTGTTCTTGTGACATTTTCATTCACTTTTTAAGAAAGAGATGCTCAGCTGGTGTTCCTGAAGGATGTGTCCCATATTTCTAAACAATAGATTACAATTTAAGATCAGGGGATGCTTTGCTTTTGGAAATTTGTGTGCTTTAGTGTGTGAAAGTCTATAGCAACTAAATTTGTCTCCTGTTATCTACAGTTATATCAATATTACAATACTGTAAATATTAATTCATAATTCATAAAGTTCATTTTGTGGACTAACAAAAAAAGCAAAATAAATTATTCTGTGAACTTGGACAACTAAATGTAGATAATTAAATTTGTCTGCTGCTGTGTTATGTCACACACTGTAAATATTATTTAGTAACTTTGTTTAGAGAACTAATATAAAAGCCAAAGAAATTACTCTATGAATGCCAAATAATTGGTGCTCATTTGGGATTCTGATACTGTGAATGTCGGGATGCTGTAAATTTAGCCATAGACATCTGTAGCAGTCAAACGTCTTGTGTTTAAAAGTAGAACAAAGTTTAAGTCCAGACCAACAAAGTTTTATTCAAGATATAAGCTTTCGTGTGCACAGATGTGATTCTGCCATTTGGGCTCCCTGCCACCACTCCAAGGCCCTGTATATCAGGGTGCTTATGCAGGACTCAGTGACCAATGAGCACTCATTTTGCTGTTAGGCCAATTTTGTGTGAGCATTTCAGTTGACCAAAGGCTCTATATAAACTGGATTTGACACATAGCTGGCTGTTCCACAAGCCAGTAAAGTATGACTCCAGGGGAGGACAAAGAGAATTTCGTCCCATCAGATGCTTCTGGGAAACCTGCTTACCAAAGACCTCGGCACCCTGCTCTAATTGTGCACACAAGCCAAATAGTGCTGGGTACAAAACACACATTATTCTGAGGAAACAAGGCTCCACTTTCTAATTGGTCAAAGATAAACCCCTCTTTTCCATGGATGCTTTTGTATATGGACTAGCATGAGGAAGGCCTTTTGCCGTTTGACCAGCAGTTATCAGTTCTGAACCTTTCAACCATAGGGGAGTGGTGGGGAGTTCAGCCTGCTTTCTCAAGGGAAGTGTAACTACCACAAAACCTTGTAAATTTAGATTTAGCCAGAAACTTTTCTTCATTCCTTTTCTAAATTTTTTGTGAATTGCTTTCAATTTCCTGTCTGTGTGTATGTTTAGAAGAAACCTTTTAAAATTCACTTTTCAGCTCTGACAGACTTTCTGTGTTAACTTCCCAGTTGAGCCTGCTGCTTAGTTTGCTCTATCATGAATAAGAGAGGGGAAAGAAGGTATTCCCCCCCCACCACATGCTCCATCAGCAGATATCCAAGACTTCCTTGGAGCAGTCCATCATCATAATAAAAAATGGTTAACACCTCTAGATGGTGGCAGTCCACCAAAGATCCAAAACGTTTTAACTCTATGTAGCAGCAGTGGATCTGGCACATCTTTATAATCTTTTCTTTTGGAGCACTGGCAACATGTGATTAGTTTTAGGTCACACTCACTCTTGATCAGCTGGGATAAGTAACAAATAGGCCTGAGGAAGAGGGCCCTTCATCTTGGAGAAGCTTCCCTGGCCATTAGAGCACCCAAGGTACTACTAGATGATAGAGGCTAGTGCTGACAAGGGCAGGCAGGCAGTAGAGAAGAATTTCATGGTAGGGTTTAGAACAAATTTAGAGTCCAGTGGCACCTTTAAGGCCAACAAAGGTTTATTCTACAAAGGATAGGGTTTAGTTTACTGTTCTGATGTAATAAAATCCTTAATGCTACCACCATGATTCAGTTCTAAAGACAGCTACTACACAGAACATTTGGACCCATATTTAAATGCTGATCTCTTGCTTCAATATATTTCATCTTGTCCCTGAGTTTTTAACATAGAAGTAATCCTGTTGTAGCTAATGGGAAACCATCCCTAGTAAAAACATTTTCAAAATCAGGGCCTTAACCTAAGCCCTTAGTTGATAAAGTATAGCCTAGCATAGCCCATTCTAAGCCACATGTTACTTATGGAAAAAACCACAACAACTTCCTGTGGCAATAAAGGACCATAACATATAATTTACAAAAGAAACCAAAATACATGTTTTAATATGATTCTGGTTTGTAGGGGAAATCTGGTACCAAGCTGCATGATCATTAAGAACCAAAGTACCACACACATGCATTAAGGACATAATTTGACTGTATGCATTTCCCCCCCCAAGCATCTCAGAATGGCTGACATTTGCCAGTCTATAAAATATACAAAAATGTGTTTGATTCCATAATGTAGTTAAAAATCAAACCACAGGGATTTTTGTAAATTGAATTAAATTAACAATACAAATCAGACATTTTGGTTGTTGTCCAAAACCCAATAAAGTCAACTTTAAGCATTCAGATTTTCTTGAATGTGCACTTTATGACTTTGGAACCCTTCCACTTTGTAACTTGTGACTCTGAAATAATAGCATCCCATGCTACGTGGTAATCCACAATGGAAACTAACATAACTTTCATGAATAGTTTGTCATGGGAACTTTTTAAAAAAAGCCCTGCTAAACACATTGAAAACTATTGGACATCTCAATAATTCTATGTATCCTTGGTCCAAAATGATCCTCTGTTGGATGCAGTGGACGCTTTTGGAAGGTTTGTATTACATATTGTCCAGATCATGATATTTGAATTGATAGCCAATTCTATCTTAAACCACTGCTATAGCTAACAATAAAATTAGAAAAAAATGCAGTGTTCTTTTAAATTCATGTGCACTGCAAATGCAAGTTGCTTACACAAGCTAAATTTTCTTCCTCCTCCTTGGGATCCGTGATTGTTTGGGGCTGGGGTAAATCAGGTGTCGTGGAGTCTTGAACCTGTGGCCAGCAACTCTAGAACCTTTACTCTGTATGGCACTTGGCTTGCCTGACTTTAAAGAAGAACAGCTGCCCTAGTCTCCTCTGCACCATAGTGCCCTGAAAATGGCCAGCAGAGGAAGGTCACCCTGCCTGAAGAGCAGCTGATGAAGCCTAGAAGTATGAATCTGCTGCTTCCAGTGTAAAGACTGTGCTAACTTGGTTGATCCTGGTAGCTGACTACTGCCTGTTTGACCTTTAGCCTTCCATCTGCCCTGGACTGCCTTGTGGATTCCTGACCTGCCTTGAATCTACCCATGCTTCTGCCATGGCCTATGGACTCATTGTATATCTCCCGGCTTTTACTACTTAACCCTTGACTTTGGAGTCTTTCGTCTTGCCTGACCCACCATTCACACCCATGGACAAAATCCACATAATGACTGTGGAACTCATTGTACATTTGATTCCTTCAGGCAACCTTGTTCTACCAGGATCCCTATCATGTGGAGCCTGCAAAAGCTGAATTCTACCATATATCTAAGGAAATGTGGACAAAACCTTTTGGTCATTCATTTCATTTCAAAACTTATTTATAGACTTTATTTATACTCTGTCTTTCTTTCGGAGGCTCAAGGTACATTACAAAATTTAAAAAGCAGCACAATAAACAACATAATACAATAAGACAATAAATACAGTAAAACGGACCTAAAATGTTAACAGTAAACTTGCACAGGATCATTATTCAAAGCATTGTCCATGGAAACATAAACAGAAGCTACATAGGTCTCTGGGAGTCCAGGTCCCCACCCCCAAACTTATCTAGGCCAGTGGAAGCTTCTGGGTGGATGGCACAGGCCCTGCTGCTGGCTAGAATAGCTATGGTGAGCCCCTGGTGGAAGCCTTGCCCAACAGCAGGTAAAGAACAGCCAAGTGAACCACCGAGCAGGGAGGCTTGTTTGGGACACTCCCCGTGCCAGCAGCACCTCTGCACAGCACAAAGAGGGAGCAGGGCTCTGCTGCCAAGGTACACCTGCAGGCAATCCCACAGACAAGGCCAGCAGCATCCCCACCCCTCTTAGGCTGCCTTGGGTGAGAGAGGAGGCCCTCTACGGTAGTAGAGGATGAAGGAGCACAGGAAGGGAAGGCCCTGGAACCCAGCCACCTTAGTTGCCCAAATCCAGCAGGACCATGGAGGATAGGTCTGTCAGTGGCTACTAGCCATGGTGACTGAGGGGATCCTCCACATTCAGAGGCACTAAACCTCTGGATCCCAAAGCCAGTAGGCAACATCAGGTGAAGGTCTGCCAACGGCTCTATGCCCTGTTGTTGGTTCTCCAGAGGAACTGATTGGCCACTGTGTGAGACAGGATGCTGGACTAGATGGACCATTGGTCTGATCCAGCAGGGCTCTTCTTATATACCCATGTTTGTGCCATCTTTCATGGAGCTTTCAATGAGTCCAGGGCTGTCCTGCCCACAGGAAATCCTTTAAAAGGCAGGAAGCAGGGTAGTTGTGGATGATGGGCCAGATTCCTGCCTTGCAGTCAAAGGGACAGAGAGGAGCAGGACAAGACAAGACTCGCCCTGCAACAAAGGCTTTGGCTGCAGCCTGCTGTTAAAGGACACTGGAGGGTGCAGCAGCCCTGGGCTACATCCCTTGGGAGTTGGAGCCTGACAATTGGATCATTTGTTGTAGAAACTTCTTCAGCTGGTGATATTGTTATTTCCTAGTGGCAGCATTTTGCATGATTGCATGAAACAGAAAGGCGTGCATCTCTGTATCTAACGAATCAAATTAATTCCATTATCTTTTTATGGCAAGATTATGTGTGAGCTGCTTTGATTGATGGGTTACATCTGCAGTTGCAGACTCATTAACAGAATGATAGATGAGAGCTTCTGTTTCATGGATTTTGCTCTCATTGCTGGAGAAATAGAAATTGTAGATTTTCTCTCTCAGCATACTTTGGGCTATATTCTATTGTAAAAACTTTTCCTGAAAATGTTTGTTTGAATTCAGTTTGTTTGAAATCTATGGTGGTGATTAACATTTTAGCTAGAGTATTTCAAACAAGTGCTCCAGTTTGTCTTCCACTAAAACAATAATTTTTAGCCTTCAGCTAAAAGACTTTAATTGGTAGGTCTACATTCTCATTAGTAAAGCCTGTTTAGTCAACAGTCTCAGAATAAACTAAGTGAGCTGCTGATGTGGGCGAGAGAGGCAGACACATTTTAATTTTCAGTTAACTTAATTCTGCTGCACCAAGTCCGAAGCGCCACATTCGCAGTTTTGGGATACATCTGCATAAAGTCTCAGTGCTGTAGGTGGAGGCAAGCAGGTACTTAGGGAAGCCAAGATATATATTCTGGAATTAGTTTAGTTTGTGCCTCCAGGACAAGTTGCTCAGACTGTGGAACTTGTGGCGGGAGAGGCACAAATATCAGGTGGAGTATACGGGCACAATCACAAGGACACATCTGGCAAGCGTGGCACACCCATCGCTCTGACCCGTAGCATCCGCCCGAAGATCCGGAGTTAAAAAATACCTGGGAAAGCCTACTAGCAAACAGCTTGCTACGGGCCGTTGACGGAATACCTACGTGTGATCGCTCAAGTGCGCTCCTCTCGCCGTGTTGACACGCGCTGAAAACACGCGCCGACAAACAAAAACCCACTTTGTTGCTGCGGCGTCTGATCGCGTTCTGGCATGTTAAATTGCGCTGGCGCAAAAATCCATACCTCCCCCCTCCCGCGTTATCTGGCCCATGTGACCGGGGCCCAGGTAAACCAGAAACTCTATAGGTTAGGGTGGAATGCCACAAGTCCCCTTCATTGCCTGATCCCCACAGAGCAGGTAGCTTTGTAGCTTGTGGGAAGGCAGAGGACACCCCACTTACCTGTAGCTGCTGTGCTGTGACTAGGGTTGCCAACTCTGGCTTGGGAAATACCTGGAGATTTTGAGGGTAGAGCTTGCGGAGGGCGGGGTATGGGGAAGGGAGGGACTTCAATGGGGTATAATGCCATATACTCCTCCTTCCGAAGCAGCCATTTTCTCCAGGTGAACTGATCTCTGTTGCCTGGAGATCAGTTATAACAGCAGGAGATCTCCAGTCACCAACTGGAGGTAGGCAACTGTAGCTGTGACCCGGGAGAGGCAAAGAGGGCAGCAGAGTGGAGCCAGGAAAAGGAAGGAGAGTAGGGTTGCCAGCCTTCAGGCAGCAGCTGGAGATCTCCTGGAAACAGAATGTTGGCCTAGATTGGCCACTGGGTCCCTCTGTTTTTATACCTTTGTCCTGTCCCTGAGGAACTGGGGCTTCTGGCTGCAACATGTCAGAACCATAGGACAGTTTTTGTCTCATGATGCTGAAGATTAATGTGACCAATCCATTATCAATCGAAATACTCCACTTTAGCCTTTTGCAGGCACTCATCTACAGAAGAGTCGCCTTCTTACAAGATCTAGTTTAGACATGCTCTTTTCTCTGTTCATGACCTTCCTGCATTTCATGAATAAACTGGAGAAAAGGCACTTAAATGGGGAATATTAAGAAGCCTGTAATGTTCTTCCAAAATGTTGTAACAGCTGTGGATTTGTTTTTCTTTCCCATCTCCAGATCTTCAATATGATGCCCCAACAGGGACCTAACAGACAGTTATGTTACTCAGAAAAGAGCTATGCACAACAATGGTGTTACATAAACAATAGTAATGATAATTAATAAATAATGTGACATTTCCCTAGATGGAATATTATGCAACCGCTGAGGATTACAGTGGGCTACAAAATCTTGATCCTTGTACAGCACCTTTTCAGCAGGTCAGCCAGCTGCCTCCACACCAACAGCGGTTCCCAGAAGCCGCAATAGCCTCAGGCCAGCCTTGTGGTCTTTTTGTTTTGCTATTATTTATTTATTTATTTATGTATTCAATTTATATCCTGCCCTCCCCGCAAAGGCAAGCTCAGGGCGGCTCACACAACCTTTCATGCTACTGCTGTTGCCCATCCGAATGTCTAATTCACCCGTGCCACGAGCTCCAGTCCAGGGCGCCTGGTTCCACTTCCGCAAGCCCAGACAAAACAGCAGTTACAGTTGGCTGAAATGGAACTGCTGCTCAAGAAGCAGAGAAGGAGTGCTGAAGTCATGGTGTTGGGACAGTGATTTCATACTTGGCACATTTCTGCACACATGACGAGAGCTTTGACTTCACCTTTGCCCCACATTGCCAAGCCTACCTGCCCCACCGTGCCATTCCCCCCCTTTTCTTATTAGCCTTAAGAAAAGACGTCAGGCAGTTTGCTCACTGTAATTCTATCATCAGATATTCATTCAAATCCTGGGTAAGCAGGGAGAGACAGAAGGTATATGGAGAAGCATTCAGTCGGGTGAGAACCAATGTTCCCTCTAAGCTCCACAGTGCTGTAAGCAAAATTTCTACCTCATGAGCAAAAAAAGCTAGTAGCGTTAAAGTTGTGAGCGAGTCTACCTTTGACTATTGCATAAATTATTTTAGAAGATTATTTCCATAACCTTGTAAAAATCTCAGAATGAATTCTTTTAAACTATATTTCAACTATATTTTAAGAATAATTTAAACATCATAAGAGAAAACAGAATCAAGTCAAATCTGATTACACAAAATGTTGTCCTCTACAGAGATAGACCAGGCCTCCAGAGAACAGGTCTGCCCACCCCTTTCCACTATATTGGTATACCTGGCCTCCGGAGAACAGGTCTGCCCACCCCTTTCCACTATATTGGTATACCTGGCCTCCGGAGAACAGGTCTGCCCACCCCTTTCCACTATATTGGTATACCTGGCCTCCGGAGAACAGGTCTGCCCACCCCTTTCCACTATATTGGTAGACCTGGCCTCCGGAGAACAGGTCTGCCCACCCCTTTCTACTATATTGGTAGACCTGGCTTCCGGAGAACAGTTCTATCCAGCCCAGTCCACTATATTGGTAGACCTGGGCTTGGACCGTTGCCTTACACTGACCCTTAGAAAACATACCAGCACTTAGGGGAGAAATAACTCTTGCAGTCTACTTTGTTTTTTTAGTGAACTATGACAACCAACATTACAGGTCAAGTATAACAGAAGTGGAACAATCACTGTCAGAACGCTGCCTAACCTAAGCCTAACCTAACAAGCAGGAAGTTGCTTAAATGTTATCAGCCTCACCAAACTACTTATTTATTAAAACATTTATATCCCACGTTCCCCTGTGACTCAAGGCAGCTTACAAATCATACTGAAAGTATAATAGGGGTGTGCAAAAATATATATATAGGTTATTCTTGCTCAATTACAGCCTATGGGGACCATTATAGTCAATGAGCCCTATAGGCTATAATGGTGAATTGATCTGGAGGTATCTGGGGCTTTGGGGGGCTGTTTTTTGAGTTAGAAGCGCCAAATTTTCAACATAGCTGCTGGTGCCTCTCCTCAAAAAAACCCTCAAGTTCAGAAACAGGAGGTTTAATTCTATGGGCCCCAGAAGGTGGTGCTTCCATCCTTCATGGAAGTGGAAAAATGTTGTGAGTTGAATCTAAAATGCTCTGCGCAGCCCTCTGAAATGTGTGCCAGTGCCCCCTAGCACAGCTTAGAGGGAACTGTGATGAGAACCTACCTGCAGTCTGAATTGGTACAGTCTAGGCATGAGCTTACCTCCTGCTTTGCTTTTTGTGAGAACAGGCCTCATTTTGAAGAGTCTTAAGTAAAAGGACCAGTTGGTTACTGATTCTCTTGTAGTACCATGAGGTCTGGCAACAACAATCCAGTAGCCCACATTTAAAAAAAAAACATTTCGAGTATGAGGGAATCAGTGATAGAGTTTCTGCTTTGCATCCAGCATGCCCCAGGTTCAGTCCCTGGCATCTCTACTTAAAAAGGTCAGGTAGTAGGTGATGTGAACTATCTGTAGCTGAGATCTGAAGTACACATGCAGTTGCCTTATAATGAATCAGGCCATTGGTCCATCAAGGTCAGTATTGTCTACTCAGGCTGGCAGCAGCTCTCCAGGCGCAGAGGTCTCTCACATAACCTACTGCCTGGTCCTTTTAAATGGAGATGCCGGGGATAGAACCTGGGACCTTATGCATGACAAGCAGATGCTCTGCCACTGAGTCACAGTCCCTCCCTCCTGATGCATGTGAGTTGGGTCAGGGGCACTGTTCCCTCTAAACTGAGTTAGTGTGAGCTAGCTCACAGTTTTTTAGCCTCTAGTTCACACATTTTTATCTTAGCTCAGGAAGGATGGCTCCATAGCAAAGTGATTTATGCAGTAGCCATATCACTTGCTCACAACGTTAATGCCAGTTGCTCGCGAAGCAGAATTTTTGCTCACAGGACCACATAGCTTGGAGGGAGCATCGGTCAGGAGCAATGTTCCCTCTAAGCTGTGGAGTCTTGTGAGCAAAAATTCTACTTTGCGAGCTACTGGCATTAAAGTTATGAGCGAGCAATTTGGCTGCTGCATAAATCAGTTTGCTTTGGAGCCATCCCTTCCTGAGCTAAGACAAAAATGTGTGAGCCGGAGGCTAAAAATCTGTGAGCTAGCTCACACCAACTCAGCTTAGAGGGAACTATGGTCAGGAGTCCCCTGATCTGATTTAGATTCACATGTATGATTGGGTAATTCAACTTCCAAAGCATCCATTGCTCAGTGTGGTTCAGGAGCTCTGCGTGGGGCGAGGTGGGGCTTCAGCCTTCCCTCCTTTAGTATTTTCTGGGGTCTGGTGTATAGGATTAAGCTCACCTATCCAATTAGCACACAGGAGACTCTGGCAGCTTCAGCAGTGAGCTTCTTTATTGCTTCATGCACACTTGGTTGGAACTACAACCTGTACCCACAGAACTAGAACTAAGTGAGGACCCTCCCATACAGGCCTTAGTGCAGGAAACAGAAAGTAGTTTGTCAGGGCTCACTTAAAGGCATACACATAAATACACATATATCCATAACATTTCCAGAGTGGAAACAGCTGTAAGGGGAGGCTGTTTGCCATGCTGTGGGGCTCTGTGTGTATTGGAAATATGTGACTGAGTATACTTGGAGCCCAATAGTAGGGCAGAAAGCCCCCCCCCCCCAGTTTATATTCTGGAAAAAGATGTATGTGGCAAGGCTGAAGCCCCTCGTTCACTTGCACCATGCTCCTGAGCCACATCAAGTGTCATCAAGCATCCTAAATGTGCCTCCAGTTACCATCCTGAAGAACAAGAAGAGGAGATTGGATTTATACCCCACCCTTCACTACCTGGAGGAGTCTCAGAGCACTTTACATTCCCTTTCCCTTCCCACAAAGAACACCCTGTGAGGTGGGTGGGGCTGAGAGAGCTCTCTTGAGAACTGCCCTTGAGAGAACAACTCTGAAAGAATTTATGACTAACCCAAGGTCACACCAGCAGTTTCATGTGGAGGAATGGAGAATCAAACCCGGTTCTCCCAGATTAGAGTTTGCACTCTTAACCACTACATCAAACCATTACACTCTATTGTCTACAGCCAGGTTTCTAACTATAGCTGTAGTTCCGATCCATCTGACACAGAGGGAACTACAACAGCCATTGTTTTGGAACTGCAGTACCCATCTGATAGAGTCACATAACAGATGAACAAAGCCAGAACAGTACCCAGGGCTAACCTGATACAAAATAGGCCCAAATGAAACAACAGAACACCACTGGTTGTCACATATAGCTCAGAGCTTGAACCAGTTCAGTGCATCATTATGGACCTGCAACCTATGCTGGATAATGATTTTCCTCTCTCACAGGCACTAGAGGAAGACTTTTTCTTGCCCAGAAACAGCCCTCTAATCTTAATGCACTATCTGATGTGGACATAGGCTCTGAAACCCAGACCTTTAATAAACAAATACACCAACTTGGTCCCCATATATGCTTTAAGAGCATGACCACTAGACCTAACATCACTAGCCATAGCATCTCATAGCATCTCCCCACAGGATCAGCTGCTTTGTGGGCTCTTTTGTGCAGTCCAGTTTAAACTGGGCTGTCCAACAGAGCCTCAACTGAGGCCGCGGGGAGAGTTCTCCCCGCAGCCTCAGCTGTTTTGCGGGCTCTTTTGAGCTCTGGTGTGCAAGCTTTTTGGGCAAATTGCCCAAAAGAGCCCCAGCTGAACTGCCTCTCAGTTGGTTTTCGCGGCTTTGACACAGCCTTTTTCCCCTCTGTATTTTTCCTTTTGGATTTCTTGGGCCTGAAAACGTTGGGATTTCTGAAAAATTCCGGATCTGAATACTTTATTGGTATTGGGATCTGAGTTTTATTGGGAACCCCGAAGTTTTCTCAAATCCGATAGATCTGAACAGAAAAATACCAAGAAAAAAAATTGCACGCCCCTACTAGAGACTACCCTCCAGAAACTAGTGAGCAATGGAGTGCATTGATCATACGTATGACTACAAGTTGGGTTGGATGACCCAACTTGTGTCACATGGATCCAACTCGTGTCACATGTGGTTTGGCCCTGATGACAGCCACTGCTTGTCAGGGTAGACCATACTGGCCAATGGTTTGAGTTGGTATGAGTCAGGTTCATGTGTATCAGAATGCCCCCTCCCCCATATTACTGTCCAGGTATACTTGTAGAGAATTCTTTCTTTTTTCCTAAATAGAAATCAGGTTTTTGGTTTTTCATCTTTTTAAAAAAGAATATGGCATTACACAAGCAGAACAGTTAATTAACTATTAAGCACCTTCTGACATCTAAGAGAAAGTAACAGCAGATGGCAAAAGCATGGCAGAGAAAATGAACAGTTTGTTAATACATTTCAATTACTAACAGCATTATCTGAAGAGCAGCAGGGTTCATTCTCTGAATCACAAAAAAGAGAGATTAAATTTAAAAGGTCTGATGTATATTTGTCTACATTACAAGACCACCAACCAGTTTAGAAGAAAGCATTTGATTGGCTGCTTATCCTCAGGAGAACAAAAGTTCTTAGACAGTCAGGAATGTTTTGAAGATCAAAGCATAAACACATTAACAGAACTCAGGGCCTTATCTGCAGCAATCCAGCAATCTTTCTCTTGCTGCCAGAAGTGTGGAAAATCATAGGAACAGCCACAACCAAAACACATAGGATATTGATGGGGAACCAGCAAAATATGGTGCAATTAACATGTTACCGTATATTGCAGTAGTTTGACTATTTATCATGGAAATAGCCATTGTCTAGACGACTTTGACTGATCATTTATTTTCCACAATAAATACCAGATTGACTCTTACAGTAAGATTTACTGTGACACAAATGGCCCATAATTCTTTCAGAGTTCATTATCAGACTTGTGTGCAATCATATGTGCTATTTTGGAGATCTGGCTATAACAGTATGTGAAACCACTAGTTATAATTGGAATTTACAGAACTGGAATAATACAGAGGGACACTTGCTTTGCCATACTTCTGGATATCAGGTTTTGGTCTTGTTTGACCTGTTTTTCTCTCTTTCCTAAGGTGAAGTTAAACAGACCAGGGAATATATTCTTGCCTTTCTGAAAGCAGTCAGCAAATCTACAGTGGATCACATATACATGCCAACTACCTATACATTCACTCTCAGGATTGTAACTTTCTATCACGTATATGTGGCCCATCCTTGGTGAGGAATATTTCTTGGACTGTGTGGATAAAATGTCCATGTCAACTGAGTTGCATATTGATATAACTGTTACTCTGACAGTACCTTTTATAGCTGCAGTGATCAAAGGAATTATGGGGGCTGAATACTTGTACAGATCAGTTCATATCAATGTTCCTTCCTTGAAGGGCTCTTTTCAAGGGCTGCTGGAACCGCTCATACATAGTGACTGTGTGAACTGGCTCTCAGTTAGTAAAAGTGAAAAAATTAACACGTTGGTCCAGACTTGCAGTGGAGAGTATCTGTAGCCACATGGTGATATAGGTAGGTGGGTATTATAGTGTGCATGTGTGTATGGTGTATGTTCGTTTTATGAGCCAAGATACCTCAGTCTGATTCACCGTTGAATTTTCTGCTGGTTGTTTTTTTCTTGATGCAAATCACTTTTGCAGTGTGTGTGTGTGTGTGTATAGTAAGGATTTCCCCATTCCCATATTTTCCGGATTTTTCTCTACACTGCATTCCATTCTTCATTATTACCAGTTTAATTTGAAGAATGGGGAAAAAAATACTTTGAAACTGAATTGTATTCAGTTTGCTTCAGTTTCCAATTCCTACATGTCGTGTGTACTTTTCCCATCTCTATTTTGCTGGTGTTTCTTTGCACAATGAAAAAACACTGTGAAAAGCAACCTTGATGACTGCATCAAGATTATTTTTAATAGTAATTGACTGAAGTGCACATTAATTCTTGTGCACTGGAAAATGTCCCCTAAGCAATGCTCCCTCTAAGCTGTGGAGTCTTGTGAGCAAAAATTCTACTTTGTGAGCAACTGGTATTAAAGCTGTCAGTGAGCAATTTGGCTATTGTGTAAATTAGTTTGCTCTGGAGCCATCCTTACTGAGCTAAGACAAAAATGTGAGCTGAAGGCTAAAAAATTGTGAGACAGCTCATGCTAACTCAGTTTAGAGGGAACACTGCCCCCTAAGCTGAATCTTCACAAAATACACATGAAAGTTAACCAAGGTTGATGAAACACAGCCAAAAAAAAAAAAAAAAGGCAACGGTGCACATACCGTTTCATAGGTTTCATAGAAGGAAAAGAAAAATTATATAAACCAAAGGGTCTAGATGCTGTGACAAACCACACATACTTGGTTCTCTGTATAAAACTTGAAAATAAAAATTTGGAGCAACTGAAGATTCTTGGCATTTCAGTTCCACTTCAGAAACCAAACCCTGGTAATCCTGAATTCGAAAATACCTGGAGAGATTCAGATGCAGAGAACTTTAGAAGAATCAATACCTATATGTAAAAGTTTGGATCCAAAGTATAAGGCACTTTGACTGATAGATGGTGGTGTCTTCCAATTTTGCACATGCCATATAGATCTTGGGTTCTCCCAGACATTCAAAAGCAAGATTTCAGAGGGTATTGGGGGGCGGGGGAGGAAAACCCTGTTTTCTAAGTGGACTTCTGTTTGCACTGCTTTGGATCCAACCAAGTATTCTCTAACCACATCATACCCATTTATTCTAGCTCCCATGCTTCCTCCTTATAAAATTCATAATTTGTTCCCTTCACAATCCACCTTCTTTCTTCTGTACTTCCAATCACATTCTCTTGTATCTGGTTAAATTGAACCATTGTTTTCCTCAAGTAGGTTAAGAACGGCATCTGTTCTTTTTCTGATTGGCTGAACATCTGTTCCTTCTTTATGGAATAAGGCCATCTATTTTACTTGTTCTATGTTGGTTGGTCTCTGGTTACCATTTTCTGTACGCATTAATATTGCCTTACTAGTTTTGCTTTCCTTTTATGGATAATGTTCCAGAGATTTAAGTTCTGTGTTGTAAATTTACATGAGTTGTATTTATTACTACTACTACCATCACCACCACTACTACTACTATTTATTTTGATTTCTATCCTGCTTTGCCTGACAAGCAGGCTCAAGGCGCCATACAATAATTAAAAGTACAATAAAAACAGATAAAATTCCAACAATAGCATATAAAGTGCAGATTAAATACAATTAACAAAGTGCGGATGGCAATCGTTGTAAGATGGCCTAATATGACTAGACCAGTATCCCTGGTAAAGTGCCAGTAAAAGATGTTTTCAGTAGCTCATTCATAGGGCTGCCAAATCCCCCCGGGGGGCGGATTTCCCCCCGCTTTGGAGGCCCGATTTCCGCCCCTGCGGAATCGGGCCCTGGGGGAAACCCCACCCCCGCGTGCACGTCACAGGGAAGTGACGTCATGACGCCGGGCACGCTGGGGTTGGGGCACAGCCATTTGAGGGGAAAACACAAAGTCCCCCGCCGGAGAGGTAAGTCAACTTGGCAACCCTACTCATTCATCAGTGGCGGCTCCTAATCGAAGGCCTGGTGGAAGAGCTCCTTTTTACAGGCCCTGAAGAACTCTGAGAGCTCCCACAGGGCCCTGATGTCCTCCGGGAGCTCATTCCACCAGTGTGGAGCCGCCACTGAGAAGGCCCTAGATCTGGTGATGGCTAATCTTGCATCTTTTGGACCAGGGAGAGTCAGGCGGTGTTGGGTCCCCAACCTCAGGGCTCTCTGGGGAACATATGGGGAAGGCGGTCCCTCAGGTAGGCAGGACCCTGGCCATATAGGGCTTTAAAGGTCAAAACCAGCGCCTTGAAGTAAATCCGGTATGCTATTGGCAGCCAGTGCAATTCCTTCAGCACAGGCCAGATGTGCTCTCGAAGGGAGAGGCCCATCAACAGCCTGGCTGCCGCATTTTGTACTAGATTTGGGATTCTAGGATTTGGGACAAGGGCAGCCCTATGTAGAGAGTGTTACAGTAGTCCAATCTCAAGGTGACCATAGCATGGATCACCGTTGCCAGGTCATTGAGTTCGAGGAAGGGAACCCAATGCTTAATCAGCCGTAGATGGTAAAAGGCTGTCTTGGCAGTGGCTGCTACCTAGGCCTCCATTGTTAAGGCGGCATCCAGGAACACTCCCAAGCTCCTGACCCTCAGTGCTGGCACCAATAGCACTCCATCGAAGGTCGTAATGGGATCCCTACCCCCGGCCTGCTCCAACTCAGGCACAGAACCTCCGTCTTCGTTGGATTTAATTTCAATTGGCTCACTCTAAGCCAGCCCGCCACATCCTGAAGCACCCGATCCAAGTCATCTGGGGTCGAGCCGGACTGGCCGCCCAAAAGCAGATATAGCTGGGTGTTGTCTGCGTATTGGTGACACCCTAGCCTATGCCTCCGGGCAATCTGGGTGAGAGGGTGCATATAGATGTTAAATAACATTGGGGACAGCACTGCCCCTTGGGGAACCCCACAGACCAGCGGGTACCTCTGGGATGTCTGCTCCCCTAGCGCCACTCTCTGTCCCCGACCTTGGGAAAAGGAGACAAGCCATTGCAAGGCAAGCCCCTGAATCTCAGTGTCAGCAAGGCAGTAGACCAGTAACTGATTGTTGACCATGTTGAATGCCGCTGACAGGTCCAACAGCAACAGTACCGCCGAACCACCTCAATCCAGATACCTCTGGAGATCATCCGTGAGGGCGACCAGTGCCGTCTCCGTCCTATGACCTGGACAAAAGCCGGACTGGAAAGGGTCTAGCATGGAAGTGTCATTCATGAAGCTCTGCAACTGAATCACCACCGCTGTCTCCAGTAATTTGACCAAATAGGGCAAATTTGAAACCAGCCGATAGCCAATTCGTCCGGGTCCAAGGATGGTTTTTTCAGGAGAGAGTGAACCATCGTTTCCTTGAGTGCTCCCAGGAACAGTCCCTCAGCGAGGGACTTGTTGATAATATCCCTGAGGGCACCTCGAAAACCCTCATGGCCGGCTTTTATAAGCCATGAAGGGCTAGGGTCAAGGCTACATGTGGTTGGGCGTATCATTGAGAGCAATCTGTCAACTTCCTCAAGGCTGAGTGGACTGAAATAATCCAGAATGGGACCAGAAGACGTGCATGGAGCCTCGTATTACAATTAGTGAGCATAGGGTACATTATGTTGACTATATTTACATTTTTTAACTGTGGAATTTTCTTTGTTCCATGGCTTAGAATAGCACATATGCATTTATATGTAAATATGAGCACCAGAAATCTGCTGAACTAGATGTTTCATGTTTTAGTAGTAAAGATGAATAATGAAGTTAAAAGCCCCAAGGAAATAAACTTTTCAGAACATATCCTGGTTTCCCCCCCTGCATCTGATATACTACAATGTGGATACTGAGAGAATTTTAATTATTTTGTAATCCTCAAAAGCCTTAGTACAGAATGATAAAAATGTTCTCAAAATTTGCTATGTATCTTAACAATGTCAGTGGAAAATTCACTCATGTCTGTGGCAGTAAGGGAAATTCTGTAGCAGAGTGTGGTTGAGAGCAATCAGATGATCACAAAAAACAAAACCCAAAACACAACCCTACAGCTAGGCTGTTCACTGCTTGCAGCCAGTGATTTCAAATAGGGGCTTCTAACAAGGGAGTTGAACTTGGGAGTTCAGTAAGGGAGTTTGAGGGGGAGCAGGAAAGAGCCGCCACAACTAAATTTCTATGTCGATTGAGGTAAGCATTCTATTTTAACCCTAAACACCCTAAACCAGTTATGAAGGTAGAAAACCAGCAGGAGAGTGAGGGCTATCCATTGTTTTGCAGGGAGTGCCACGTGTATGACTGCCCATTGGATGGAATTTGTGAGTGTGTGCTTGATGCATAGAGCTCTTGGGTCTTAGGGAACAGGTTTGTTCCCTAGAGGCCAGGGTTGTCAACCTGGAGAAGCTGAGGGTGTGTGTGTATGTGAATGAGCCTTTCAGGAACCTGCTAAAACTGGCCCACTACTGTGTTGACAGCTCCCAGCTCCTCTACTCTTGTGGATTGGAGATTGAGGGTCTCCAAGTTGGAGGGTGTCAGGCTGAAAAGGAGAGAGGTGATCACTTAGGTGGGACCCTTTCCTTGGATAATGGACAAATATTCTGTCGTACTGAGAATACCTCTCTAGTATTCGGGTGAAGTGAGCTTTTGGTATTCAGTCATTAGGAATATGGAGATTGGGGTCTGTGATGGGCATTTTGCTTACATGGTGATTTGTCTGCCTGGTACAAATACTGCTGATATCACACGCTGTCTAGTTAGATTGATAGACAGTGCTCAGGAGGAGTCAACAAACATAGCGCGTGTTGACCAATGACATTGAGAAACGTAGTTGTATGGTCTCAAGGGAAAACTTTAGGTTAGTAGTCTGAAGGGTAAAGGCCAGGTCCTCAGAAGTGTTCTCAGAATGCTACGTGTTCCACCCACAGGGCCTACTAGACAGGAACAGATTGGGGTCTCAGCTCATAGATGGGGAAGTGTTAGTGGGAAGAAGGGTTTAGATTCATTAGGCACTTGGTAACTTTCGGGGCCAAGCCAGAGCTGTACAAAATAGATGGGCTTCACTTGAACAGAAAGGGAACAAGGCTGCTGGCTCTTAATATCAAAAAGGTGGCAGAGCACCTTTTAAACTAGTCCCTGGGAAAGTTGAAGCTGACACTGTGGAGTGTCTGGTTCAAGATGACTCATCCCATAGGGATGATGGGGGGAAACATTCTGGGTGATATTAGTAGAAATGAGATAAAACCTGAGAGTGAGAGTCAGCTGACAGAGGAGAGATATTCGGCAAAGACCTAAGGGCTGAGCACAGCAATAATCATTGGAGAGGTAAAAGTGTTATAGGTATCTATATACTAAAGCTAGACGTCTCCCAACCAAGAGTCAAATCCCTGGAGGATGCTGGGAAGCTATTAAAACCACACTAATAGGCCCAGATAGAATGCATACCTCAAGTGAGGAAGGGTACCACCACATCAAAAAGGATGCCATAGTGATTAATAGCCCAAGTCAAAGAAGCCAGAAAAGGCAAAGAGGCTTCATTTAAAAAGTGGAAGGTTTACCCCAGTGAGGTACAGGGTCTGGCAAAAGAAGTGTAAGTTCATAATTAGGCAAACAAAAAGAGAATATGGCCCCTGCCATACGGGGGGAAATTGAGGCGGGCAAAATCGCACCAAAAGAGACACGCGGCGGCGGGATCACACAGATCCCGTGAGCCATCATGCAGTTGCTCCCCGGCACGATGAGATGCCGGGGAAAAAGCCACGGAAGGGAGCGTGAGGCTGCTGGCTGCGCATGTGTGCGCATGTGCAGTTCGGCTGAGAGCCTCGATTGCTCTGGAAGATGGGCGCTCCGGCGCTCCGACGGCTGCACTTGATGCAGTGTTTCCGGTAAGTCCTGTTCTGTAGGTGGGTTTTTTTACAGTGGATTTTCGGCCTGAAGGGCCGGATCAGGGACGGGTGTGCGCCGCTTCCCAGATGTTGCGGTGAGATCGCGCCCGTTTGCTGCGCCCCCGATCTGTTCCTCTCCCGGGTCAAAACCTTCCATGTGACCGGGGCCTATGAAAAGCAAATTGCTCAATGTTAATTTGGTCCCCTTAAGCAGGATGCCTCTATTCCTATGGGTCCTTATCATTCAATGGGTACATCAGAGGAAGACACAGACTAAAAAGTGTTACTAATAAGAATTAAACAGTTTATTGGAAGGCAAAAAAGCACAGCACACTAAAAAAAAATTGTACACTGAATCAAGTCCATGATACAGGAATAAAAGACACAGACTAAAAAATGTTACTAATAGTAAATGTTTGCCACGGGCTGCCTCCAAACGGCCGTGGTGTGATCGCGCCGGCGCGCAGCATTCCCCTCCGGTCCCTCGTTTACCCGTCGGCGCTGAGGGAAGGACCCATGGTGTGCCGCCGGCGCGTCTGATCGCATAATCGTGGATCAAACTGCACTGGGACACATAGCCACGCCTCCCCCCCCCCACAATATCCGGTCCGTGTGACAGGGGCCCTAGTTGGCCAAGTTAATACTCCAGTTGGCACACCAGCTACTTGGCTCCTTGAGCTGAATCCACAAATTTCCCCAAAACCATTGGAGCAATTCCACAAAATAGGATTAAAAATCCAGCTATCCATGCTTCTCCTCACCCTATAGTATCATGTTGGGTCAAAGACAATTGAGGTCCTCTGGTGGGAAGGGTCTTCTGTTGGAAAAATTCATTTGGAAAAACTTTAGACAGGCTTTAGGCAAGTTTCTCCTCTTAACAGTATTAAGAGGTGCTTTCCCAGTGTTTGAAGCTATTTGTGGTTAAATGTTCCTTGTGGAACACATAATAACTCTGTGTTGCATCAGTGCATTCTCAGCCAAAGTCATAATTTCTGATGGCAAACTACATGGAGTCAGGGTTTGAAATCCATTTTGTGAAAAGATGGAGGCTGTAACTAGGCCAGTTCAGGGACAAAAATATACCAGATTAACACTTAGGCCCCGGGCACACGGGCCGGATATCGCGGGGGGGAGGCGTGGCTAATTGCCCCAGCACAGTTTGATCCGCGATTACATGATCAGATGCGCTGGCGGCACAGCACGGGTCCTTCCCTTGGTGCCAGCGGGTAAATGAGGGACCGGAGGGGAATGCCGCACGCCAGCGCGATCACACCATGGGCGTCTGGAGGCAGCCCGTGGCAAATGTTTACTAGTACCCTGGAGGTTCCAATTTTTAAATGCTCATTGTTGGCGGTAAGCCATGGGTGCGCTCCACTTCCCAGATGTTGGGGTGTGATTGCGCCCGGACAATCCGCCCACCTTCCGTGCCTCTCCCGCGGCAACTTTGCCGTGTGACCGGGGCCTTAAAACATCAAGACAAACATCTTCAAATATATTAGGAGCAGGAAACCAGCCCAGGGAGGCAGCTGGGCCAAAAAGGACAAAGATTTAGGGGTTCTCCATACTGGCTACATACAAGTAGGTTCTGTATATGGAATTAAAACCCTGCAAAATCCATGGTTCCTCCTTGCATGGTGAGTGCATACACAAACACAAATTGTATGCACATAGGTTTTGTTAACAGTTTCATACACATTTAAAGAACTCAGAACTAGACATATACCTGTTTTTCTCTTTATGTGTTCATGTCCATAGATGTATCTTCCAAACAAAGCTCAAAGATGCTGATGACTAGAGGACTATCCTGTGAAGTCTTAAGAATAGGTTGATTTCCCCACTCCTAAACATTAGTCTGTTTTATCTTTATTTTGTTCTGAGTTGTTGGAATGTAGGGTAATTATTTGGAAGATGCCTGCAGGATTTGAAGGATGTCACTTGATTCTACATGCTTCTCTAAAACCACATGTGTCATTTCTACTTAGAACTGTCTACAGATTTAATTGATCTTTGGCTCTAGGGGTGTAATTCTGATCCCTCTTAAATTTCAATTTCAGAGCAGCAGTTGATGCAGTACATTTGATAGGATGATTACTGCACAGACATTTCTATTGCCATTTGTTAATCATGTTTTGAAAAGCATTCCCGTTACCTCTGTCCATGTGGTTGGGTGAAATTGCCAGGAATTCTCTCTCACTACTTTTGGTGAGAGCACAGATTTCCGGATTGTGAGGGTGTGAAAGGAAACATTAATCCAATGGCTGGCATGGTCTTCCCAAAATTACAGGTTTTATACATTTTAAAAAGACAGAAATAAACACTTTTAGTGGTTTTTCCCTTTACCTCCTTATTGTTTAAAATATATTGTTTTCATTCTGATTTTGCTGACCCCTATTTCTGTTTGCTACTTGAGTGCTAGTATTTGTACTATAGTCGTTTGAAGCTAGCAAGAGCTGGCAATTATGTGGTGGGAAGAAAAGAAGAATATGATAATATACCTACCATACAGTTTGCATTTTCTAAATTAAAGCTGCAGTTTTATGCACACTTAACTGAATTAAATCCTAGCACAGTCAATGCAACTTACATCTGAATAAAGGTCATGTCCCATAATGCCTTATAGAAGAGTATTAATACTCTGAAAGAGCTACTCATTATCTCATCAACCTAAGTAGGTGATGGACTGTGCGCACAGTCACAAGGGAACTCTATTTCCATGCTCTTCAAAGTTTTATAAAATGGTAAACATTGTGAGAAGACAGAGCATGCATAGCGATGAGAACAGTGATTAGAGCACCATTCCAGGACTAAAGAGACCTATGCTCAGATCTACCTGTTAATTCCACTAAATGGTGTGCATTAAAATGAGCTAACCAGGGGCAGCCGTAGGAGAAATAGGTGAAGACTGTCTTTGGTGCCCCCCACTGCCACCCTGGTATGTTCTGCAGTATTGCCAAGTTGTGTGTAGGGCTGCCAAGTCCCCCCGGGGGACAGAACCCCCCCACCCCAGAGGCCTGTTCCCCGACGCTGGGGAATTGGGCCCCGGGGGAAACCCCACCCCAGCGTGCACGTCACAGGGAAGTGACGTCATGATGCCGGGCATGCTGGGGGCGGAGCCACGGCCATACAAGGGAAAACTCTATGGTTTTCCCTTGTATGGTCGTGGCCCCGCCCCCAGCGTGCCCAGCATCATGATTTCACTTTCCTGTGACGTGCATGTGGCGCGTGCGCGCTTTGCGCGCAGGCGCGTGCCCCGGAATCCGCACGGGAGTCCTCCGCCGGCAAGGTAGGTGCCGCTTGGCAACCCTAGTTGTGTGGCTTGTGCTAAACTGCAAAACCTAACAGTGTAACAGGCCCAAAAGGTCCTCTTAGCCTTTACCAGCAATGTCTGTGAAAAATACCAGAATAAGTTGTCACATGTTCCTTTTCTTTAAGTTCTCTTCCTGCTTCATTTCTGGAATTCCAATGAAACCTCCCAGGATGTAGCTTCTTCGTTTGTCTTCCCTCTAGTCAGGTCTGCTCCTCTATTTCTTTCTTTTTTTAATCAGCTCCACCCTTAACAATAGGGGTGCCATTACTTGTCCTCTACGATGGTCATGGAATCTCCATGAATTAGTCTTAATCTCCAGGAGACTAATGGCAGCAGTCCCTCAGAAGACAAAGGCACACAAAAGGCAGCTTTAATATCTTTAATATGTGATTTGAATGCTTATATCAAAATTGGGGTTGCATATTCAAGTGCACACTTGGCAATCCATACAGTGCAATCCTATGCAGAGTTATTCAGACAAAGTTCACTGGAATCAAAGGAGTTAGACTGAAATAACTGTGACGTCGGTCCAGTAACTTTCACTCGGGAAATCTTACTTCAGGGAGTTCTGTGAGGATAAACTAGGGTTGTTATGAGGTGGGAGGAAGAGACAATAGACACTGTCATGAGCCCTTTGAAGGAAGGGCAGGATGCAATACAAATGATAAAGTGGAAAGACCAAAAAAAAAAAATCCAGGTGGGGAAAAAACACTCAGACTTGTGAAGCCCTAAAAATTGAGAATGTGTGTGTGGGGGAATCCTGTCCCTTCAATAGAGGGTTAATATGTGGAAATGGGCATGTGAAGCTTTTTATGATGTGGAGATCAATAATGTCACCTGGTAGATAACACCCATTAGCTCTCTTCTAAAAGGATGGGACATTTTTCTCCTGGCTGGTGGGAACCATAGTAGCAAAGGATGAGCAACATGGAAAGGGAAATAAAAGAAAAGGCAATGAAAGCACACAAATGACAAAAGGAGTTGGAGTTTAGACTTGATGTTACAGACAAAACAGAAATTTATTTCAATGGCTCTTTCTGAAACATTAGACTGGCTTTTTAAAGCACTTCTCTGTTGGGTATAGCACGTTCCTGGGATTTACACATATGCTGAACATAATTTTATGATTGAAGCATTAGAAATGCAGATATAAGATGAGAATATTGATAGACATGCAAATGATTGTGAGGAAAGATTTAAAGTGGTTTTGCAGATGAGCTATCCATTTTACCAATCTCCTAGTCATCTTTTCCCTTCTTGGAGTGATTCTTAGAGTGATTGGAATAAACGGATACATACATCTCCTAGCATTTCAGGTATTTCCCCCAAAATGGAGGGAAAAAATTGATCCACCTGATGAGTTTGACCGTCACACAGAATATTAACTTAAGCATTAGCCTTATTATTTCCTCCTCTAAGAGTCAGGAATCCTATTTCACATTCATACACGCTCTCATCCCCCACATTTTTAGTTCATGGTATGCTTGCATTCTTTTTTGTGTGGAGGCTTTCTGAAGAGGATGGAAAATGAAAAAAGTGAATTGAATGAATTCTTCTGCCACTAGAAATATTATCTTTAGGGCTGATTTTTAAATAAGTCTTTTTTTCCCTTTTAGTGCTTAACTTGGTAATATATTTGAATGTCACTCCAGATCTATGAATAGCCAGTTGTTTTCCTAGGGTTGGCTGGGGGAATATGTAATTGGAAAGATCATACACCTGGTCTATTCTCATGAGACCCTTCGTTTTCCTCTCCTTTACGCCACTCTAATTAAACACATATTTTCAGCAATAGAAAATGAAGTTTGCATTTTTACTGGGCCTCTTGCATTCATGTGGACATACTGTTATCATTAGCCCTGTTCTGTTAGGATTTTACCTGGTATGTTCTCACTGAATTAAGTAAAATTTCAGGAGGCATAAATGATCAAGACTAAGCTAAGAAATACCAAATAACGAGACAACACCTTGTGATGTTGGGAGATACAGAAAGATGTAAAGATGTGTGAAGGAACGGTGAAGCTTATTGGTTAAACACATGTCTTATGCACAAAAGGTCCTGAATTCAGTCTCCAGCATGTCTCATTAAAAGGACTCTTTTTCTAGGGTTGCCAGCTTCCAGGTCCAGCCTGGAGATCTCCTGCTAATACAGCTGATGTCAAGACAACCAAGATCAGTTTCCCTGGAGAAAATGGCTGCTTGGGGGGGGGGTAGACCCTATGGCATTATCCCCTGCAGAGGTCCCTCCTTTCCCCCAAACCCTCCCCTCCCCAGGCTCTACCCCCCAAAAATCTCCAGTTGTTTCCCAAGTGAGAGCTGGCAACCCTAGGAAAGCCTGTTTTGTTTGAGAGCTGCTGTCCAAAAAGTTGCCAAAAAAGACAACAGGCCTTTATGCCAGCAAGGTAACTCGACATTTTAAAACAGTGAATCAAGTTGGATCATTATGAAGATCAAAACTTGATGGGTGGCTTGGATCAATCACACACTTTCAGCCTAACCTACCTCACAGGGTTGTTGTGAGTATAAAATGGTGGAGAGGAGAATGATGTAAGTGGCTTTGGGTCCCCACTGGGGAGAAAGGTGGGGTGAAACAAAGTAAATACATATGTGTTCAGGATAGGAAGGAAGTTGGAGCTGTCCAGTTTTTAAGTAAAAAATGTTGTCTATTTTAAAAATACTTTAAATATATTAAATCCAATAACTAAATGTGAAGGCAACTGGTACTTTGTCATCTGCTTTACAAAGTTGTGTTAAGTTGTTGACAGCAGCGAGGAGGAGCTATGACAGACAAGAGTGAATCTTCAAATTATCAAGCTGACAGGGAAGTAGGGTTGCCAATGTTCAAATGGGGCCCTGAGATCACCTGGGATTACAATTTATCTCCAGGCTACAGAGATCAGTCCCCCTGGAGAAAATGGCTGGACTGTATGGCATTATACCCTGCTGAGGTCCCTCCCCTCCCCAAATCCAACTCTCCCAAGGCTCTATGTCCAAATTTCCAGGAATTTCCCAACCAGGAGTTGGAAATCCTACAGGGATTGTTTTGAATAAGAAAGAGATGGCTGATGTTTCTGCTAAAAAGGAATCATTGATAATGTTTCCACCAGGGATTAATTCTTCCAGGGGCTTCAAGAGGGGTTTATTAATTTGATATAATCAGTCGTAGGGCCTTCTGTTTGCTTGCTATTCTGTAGCGCTACAGATTTTTTTGCCCTGACCTGGATAGCCCAGGCTAACCCAATCTCAACAGATCTTAGAAGCTGAGCAGGGTTGGCTCCGGCTAGTATTCGGAAGAGAGAACTCCAAGGAATACCAAGGTTGGGATATGGAGACAGGCAATGGCAAACCACTTCTGAAAATATCTTGCCTTGGAAACTCTATGAGATTGCCATAAGTCAGCTGCGACTTGATTTCACTTTCCACCACAGAAATGTTTTGCTTGTACTCTCTGGAAGCCAGAGGTAGAAGAGGGTATAGGCAGAGACTTTATATTTCTTCCCCCCATCGCATGCACAGTTGAGAAAAGGGGAAAGAGGGAAACATTTTTATTGTACCTTGTGGAAGGCAGGCAGGCAGGCAGTGTGGCTTCATAAAGGTAGGGTTAATGGAAGCCAACAGAGGAAGATGCATCAGAAAAGATGTGAGAGATCTGTTACGTGGAAAGAACAGAAATCTATTGATATGAGAGATAGGTGATGAGGATCATCCACCCGACCCCACCCCACCCCACACATTTACTGTTATTTGAAAACAGCTGGGCGGGGATAATTTGGAACAGGGACATTATACAGGAGAAGACAGGCAGTCCTTCCCTGCCCTGGATAGCCCATCTAGACTGATCTCATCAGATCTCAGAAGCTAAGCAGGGTCAGCCATGGTTAGTATTTGGATAGAAGACCACCAAGGAAACCCATGGTTGTGACACAGAGCTAGGCAATAGCAAACCACATCTGAATGTGTGTTGCCTTGAAAACCCCATGGGGTCACTATAAATCAGCTGTGACTTGATGGCAAATAAAGTCAACCTCTAAAACCGCAGGGAGATAGATCAAGATGGGTAGTTGTGTTAGTCTGTCTGTAGTAGTAGAAGAGAACAAGAGTCCAGTAGCTCTTCAGTAGTTCTGAAGAAGTGAGCAGTGACTCACAGAAGCTCATACCCTGCCACATATTCTGTTAGTCTTTAAGGTGTTACTGGACTCTTGCTCTTTTCTACTCCTAAAGGTGTTACACTCATGTTTTTAGTACATGAGTCTTTAAGGTGTTACTGAACCCTTGCTCTTTTCTACTGCTAAAGGTGTTACGCTCATGCTTTTAGTGCATGAGGTTACCCATTCATTTCTAAAGAAAATGAGGAACAGGTTGGTCTCTTTTTAAAACAGGAACTGTGTATAGGTGGGTAAGGGGAACTAAACCCTGCTCTATTTGTTTGTTTGTTTGTTTGTTTGTTTAAGAGATTTCTGTGCCACCTCCTCAGAGTCCTACTCATGGTATCTTACAATTAAAATAATAAGATAACAGTATAAAAACAAGGTCCTTAAAACAAACCCAGGCCCCGGTCACACGGGCCGGATATCGTGGGGGGGGAGGCGTGGCTAATTGCCCCGGAGGAAACTAACACGCGGCTGCCCGAGCACACGTCCCGATCGAGGTCCCGTGGGTTGGGGAAAATGCTGATCAGACGGGTATCCTGCAGCGCGGCACAGAAGCCGTGCGGCGCAATCACACTAGCAATCGCTCTTTGTGCGCATGCACTGTTGGGCGCTGTTGCACAACCTGCGGAGACAAACAGCGGCGGGTGCCGGATGCCACGTAAGTCCACTGGGAATGTGATCAGATGCCCGCCCTTGGCCCGCGGTTTCAGGAAACTAGTACCTTGTAGGTACTCGTTTTTCACTCCGCACCTTCAGCGGGGAGCCACAGGTTCGCCACGGGAGCACTGTGCTTCCCAGATGTTGGGGTGAGATCGCGCCTGGAAAATCCGCAGGACTCCCATGCCTCTCCCACGGCAACTTTGCCGTGTGACCGGGGCCCCAGGGATGTAAACAGCATAAAACTATCCATAAAACAAACATCAATTCCGAAGCAGACCAAAACTGGAAAGTAGATGTCAGGTGACCCAAAAGTGAGAGGGATTTCTTGAGAGGGGATGCTACCACCTTGCCTCACTAGGGTTGCCAGTTCTGGGATGGGAAATACCCCTGGAGACTTTGGGGGTGGAGCCTGAGGACGGCAGGGTTGGAGAGGGGTGGGACTTCAATGGGGTGTGATGCCATAGAGTCTACCTTCCAAAGTGGCCCTTTTCTTCAGGTGAACTGATCTCTGTTTCCTGGAGTTCAGTTGTAATCCCAGGAGATCTCCAACCACCACTTGGAGATTGGCAGTCCTACTGTATTCAGCGTTTTCACCCCAGCTTGGCTCTGATACTGCTTGTCATAAGAACATAAGAGAAGCCTGTGTTGGATCAGGCCAGTGACCCATCCAGTCCAACACTGCGTCACACATTGGCCAAAAATACCAGGGGCCATCAGGAGGCTTGATGCGGCCATGCTGGAAGGTCCACCTCGGTAGGTGGTTTAGTTTTGCTGCGGCTTTTCGGGTGGAAGGGCGGGATCGGGGACGGGTGCACAACACTTCCCAGATGTTGCAGTGAGATCGTGCCTGTTTGCGGCACCCCCGATCCATCCCTCTCCCAGCCCAAAACATTTCATGTGACTGGGGCCTGAGAAGACTATCATGGAAGTCCTGGCCTTGAATCTCTTTCCTAGCAGCCTAAATTTTTCCTCCAGGACCTCATGACTGCATTTCCCCACATTGTTGGTGCCAAGATGTACCACGACCACTGGCTCCTCCCCAGCACTGTCTACCAGCCTATCTAGAACATGCATAATATCCGCTACCTTTGCACCAGGTAGCCAAGTCACTATATGGTCAGTACGCGGGTTTGCCACCCAGCTGTCTACTTGCCTAAGGATCACCAACCACTAAGAGCCCCCTCTCTCCCTGCCTGGGGATGGCTCCTTGGTGCAAAAGGATACCCGTTCAACAGCTGAAAAAGAGGTCCCTTCTGAAAGCAGACTCCCCTTATCCTCAGCACAATGCCCTTTTTCTTCTTGACCCTCATGCTCCATGACACCGGTGGGGCTGCCATTTTCAGAGTGGGATATACCTAACACATCTCCAAGAGTCTTCTCCATGCACCTAACTGACTGTCTTTGCTTCTCCAGGTCAGCCACATTAGCCTCAAGGGAGCAAACTCGTTCCCCGGAAGCAGGAGCTCCTTGCACTGAGCACACACCCAAGACTTCTGTCCATAAGAACATAAGAAAAGCCAATTTTGGATCAGGCCACATGGCCCATCCACTCCAACACTCTGTCACATAGTGGCCAAAAATACCAGGTGCCGTCAGGAAGTCCACCAGTGGGGCCAGGACACTAGAAGCTCTCCCACTGTTGGCCCCCCAAGCACAAGAATACAGTGCATCACTTGCCCCAGACTGAGAATTCCTATCTATACCTTGTGGCTAATAGCCACTGATGGACCTCTGCTCCATATGTTTATCTAATTCTTCCTTGAAGCCGTCCATGCTTGTAGTCACCACCCCCTCCTGTGGCAGTGAATTCCATGTGTTAATCACTCTTTGGGTGAAGAAGTACTTCCTTTTATCCGTTCTAACCTGACTGCTCAGCAAGTTCATTGAGTGCCCACGAGTTCTTGTATTGTGAGAAAGGGAGAAAAGTACTTCTTTCTCTACCTGCTCTATCCCATGCATAATCCCATGCATGTCACCCCTCAACTGCCATTTCTCCAAGCTAAAGAGCGCCAAGCACTTTAACCTTTCTTCATAGATAGTCATGTATGTGACACTTCATGCAAAACACTAGATAGCCCCCAACCCCCTGCTGGCATTCTACCCTCATAATTGCTTATTAAATAATAATTATATATAATTCTCCTTTTAAAACCATTCATATTTATGTGGCTATCCTTGAGGAAAGTCTACTTACTTACTGGGAACACAAAGAGACTAGGGCCCTGGCTTTCTGGTCCTTCTTGGGCTTCTTACAGAGTCCCTAGGCCAAGAGATACAAGGTGGCAAGGTGCAGCCTTAAACAGATCCTCACCCAGCAGAGGGCAGAGCCAGCAACTATTCAAATTACACCCAGCCAATCCAATTACAATCAAACAAAGCACCCTTTCTCAAGCAGCCAGGACTCTGCACAACTTAAAACTCACACACAGCCCCCCACTGTCATCCCACACAGTACCCTCAGCTAAATCTCCTCAGATTAAAGCAAATAAAAAACACCCCTCTAGCAGCTCTGTCTCCTGCTGCTTCTCAGCTGGGCTAGGGGGGATTTCCCTTGTCCTAATTTGGGGTTACCTTGAGCAAAATCACTAATTTAATAGTACATTCAAAATAAATCAGATCGAGGTCATTCTGAAATCCGGGCCCTGTCACACCCAGAGATGCCATTTCCAAGTAAGGCCTGGGGATGTCTGGGTTGGTAAATACCTGGAGATTTAGAGGGTGGAGCCTTGAGAGGGCAAGCGTTAGGGAGGAAAGGGACCTAATTGGTATGTAATATCGTAGTCTGCCCTCCAGTGCAGCCATTTTCTCCAGGGGAACTGATCTCTAGAGATCAGTTGTAATCCCGAGCGATCTCCAAGGAGACCCGTAGCTATGGTGAGACTTTTGGGGGGCTCTGCCACCTTTCTTAAAGGCCCACAAGAATTTCTCCTGTAAACACTTCCCCCCCCCCCAGTCATTTTAAAACATTTTTTAAAGGCATGCACTCCTTTAAGCAGAGTGGGATGTTGTAGTCGACTAATTCTTGCACTGAGCAAGGGGGCTGGAGTAGGTGACCTCTAACTCTGTGCCAAGAAATTGGTCTCCTTTAAGAGTTTTTCTGCCTAATTGTTAGCTTTCATGACTACAGAAGTCATCACCTCCACCTGCCGGCTTGTTATCAGAACTGTGGCGTAGGCTAGCAGAAATGATTAACTGTCATCTAAAGTGGCTGACAGCTTGCGATTTAGAGATCTATCCTGATAACAGCTTTCTATTGGCTAAATGGCTTTTCTTTCTGCACTGAGAACTTGAGCCCCACCAAAAAATAAGTTGCCTCATAAGCCACAAATTCCTGGCTACAGGCCTGTCTACAAGCCTCACTTGGAGGCTGGCATTCCCACTCTCCCAGAATTACAGCTCATCTACAGACTACAGAGATCACTTCCCATGGAGAAAAATTGATGCTTTGGAGGGTAGACTCTATGGCATTGTACTAGGGTTGACAGCCCCCAGGTCCGAGTGGGGCTTCCCCTGCTTTTGGAGGCTCTAATCTGCTCTGACCAGCTGGCCAGTGGGGGAAGCCTGGCTCCCAAGCCCCACCCCAAGAGTGACCACCTGTCTGGCCACCCCTCACTCCCCTTCTGCCTGATTTAAAGAGCCCTCCAGCTAGTCGGCAGGCCACGTGGTCCCCACCAATCAGCTGAAACTATTTAAATTGGGCAGGAGGGGAGGGAGAGGGGTGGCTAGGCGGGTGGTTGCTCTTGGGGGTTGGGCTTGGGGGCAGGGCTTGGGGGCATCCTCACTCACCCACAGAACACCCCCCCCCAAATCCCACATCAGAGCAATGAGGGGACCTGACAACCCTACAGTGTACCCCACCAAGGTCTCTCTCCTTGTCATGGGCAACGACGACGGTGCTGGGCCCCTGCCCGAGTTGGCAGAGCAGCCGGATTCGCCAGCATCACCAGAGCTGGAAGCTGGCCCCTCTGACTCCTTGGGAATTGACAGCTTGCTGCCACCAGTGCCTGAGTCAGTAACCCCCACACCTGGTCCTGCAGCAGCTGATGAGGCACAGGTGCAAACAGAAAGCCTGCCGGATTCACCTCTGCAGGTGGCTTGGCTGAGGGAGCAGCTCTGCAAGGAATTAGCAACCCGCTGCCGAGATACACACTGGCAGGGAAGGCAAGTGCCAAGCTCTGAGTACTAACAGGAGCAGCGCCGTCACTCAGGGAAGCACAGCCAGAGGCCTATGTAGCTCCCAGTCGGGAGTGGGCTCTCCGTGGAAGCAACAAGTTGTATCCATGCTGACCTCGTATCCACCCTCGGCTCCTGCTCTCAGACCTTGCTCCTGTTTGGATTTCTGGCTTCCTGACCTTTTGCTTTGAATGACCACTCTCTAGGGCTGCCAAACCGCGGCGGGGGATCCGTGCGTCGTCGCAGGATCGCTGCCGCAGGGGGACAGCGATCTGCGTTGCACCGGCATCGCCAGGATGTGATGCTACGCGTTGCCCTGGCAACGGGACTCCAAACAGCCCCGTTGCCAGAGCGACGCGTAGCGTCACATCCTGGCGACGCCGGTGCAACGCGGATTGCTGTCCCCCACGGCAGCGATCCTGCGACGACGCACGGATCCCCCGCCGCGGTTTGGCGGCCCCACCACTGTCTCAGACTCTCAACTCGGCTCCTGTTCTGTCTTTCCTGGTTTCCTGACCCCTGCTTCAGACAACCACTCTCTGAAACTCATGACTCGGCTCCTGTTCTTTCTCTTCTGGCTACGATCCCCAGACTGGCCCGGACTCCTGCCTCTCAGCCTAGCCTATGACACTCCTCCTCAGGCTACACCCCCCAAATCTCCAGGAATTTCCCAACCTGGAGCTAGCAATCCTACCTCCTCCCCCCGGTGGCCACGGGAGACTTGGTAACCCTAGTAACACTCCATGATCTCACTGGAAGCATGTTAGGGCCAAGATGCACTCACCAACCCTTCTCTTTTCCACATCTATCTGCCAGTAGTGGCAAAAAATGACAGTGGTGGGCACTCCATTAGAAACTAGTTACTGCTAAGACGTGTACAGCAGGGTCTGTGGTCACCAAGAATAATGAGAAATCATAGAAACACAGAGTTGGAAACTGTCATACAGGCCATCTAGTCCAACCCCCTCCTCAACGCAGGATCAGCCTAGAGCATCCCTGACACGGTTCCTTGTGTCATACATTTAATGTGGGTTTTGGTGACTATACATCCTGCTCCATGTGGGCATAAGCATTTACAAAGGTTGACCTTTTGGTGCCACTTCATGCATTTGGGTTAGTAAAAGATAGCAGTGCAGAGAGCTCATGGCAGGAGATACCAAAATGAGCCCGTTTTAAGTCATACATGAACTCTTAAGAGATCTGGGACTGCTCAAAATGGACTCTGGGAAGCCAAAATATTAAAATGCATATTTTGAATTCCCCACTTAAATTTCTGTGTCATCACTAATGGGATCAAACAGGTAAAATGGTATATCTGAAGAAAGAAAATACTATTCATTGACTTGTCTGCCAAAAGTTGTTCTTTTAAAAATCAAATGCTAAAAATATATATACTGAATGCATTAAAAAGATACGACACAAAGTACTGTTTTTATTTTACTATGTGTATATTTTATGAATAGATTAAAAGGCAACTTTCTTGTTTCTCTTTCAAAAGGAGGGAGAAGGGGAAGGAAAAGACAGAGAGAAATGAAAAACATGCATCTTGGGGTCTGGTGCCTACAGTGCTTGAACAACATTGTGATTAATTTTATACATACGTTTCCAGATGTTGGAATTTTATCCCAATTTTAAAGTATCTCTAATGTTTAACAGGATATGTGCTGAGTGTAGCCTCTAACAAAGTTCTCTTTCATAAACCTAGGCTCTAGCTGCAAAAGAGAATCCAGGGAAATATTTCTGACCAGGAGCCGAGTGTTCAGAAATTCCAGGGGGAAAAAAAGAGCCCAATAAAAGATGAGGAAGGCTGGATTTTTGCAGCACATGTTTAGGAAGACTACGGACAGGCACCAAGTGTCACATTTACGCCCCATGAACATTGCCTTTTTGGTGCTTATATCGATTGGCATCTCAAAAGCTCAGAAGGATTGCACAGGTGTGGAGTGTAAGCACCTGGAAAATTGCATTGAAGAAGTGCTTGAGCCTGGTGAGTGCTGTGCTGCCTGTCTACAACATGGTTGCACCTGTGAAGGCTACCAGTACTATGACTGTGTGAATGTAGGGTTTATAAATGGCAAAGTCCCTGAAGGGCAGTCCTATTTTGTCGATTTTGGAAGTACTGAATGTTCATGTCCCAAAGGGGGAGGCAAGATCAGCTGCCAGTTTATGCTTTGTCCAGACCTTCCCCCAAACTGTATCGATGCCGTGCTGCCATCAGACGGGTGCCCTCAGTGTGGAAGAATAGGCTGTGTCCAAGATGATCAGAAGTATGCAGCGGGACATACATTCCATGTGCCTCCATGCAAGGTTTGCCATTGCCCCAATTCTGGAGGGGACCTCATGTGCTATGAGCTCCCAGACTGTAACGAGTCTACATTAAATCCCCATAACCTGTCTGAAACAGACGATGTTGAACCAGAGCGGCACTATGATGATCCCTACAGTTATGACCAGGAAGCACCAGATGGAGACACTACACAGGTGGAACCACCTAGAAAATACTACAGCTATTCAGCGCATACAGAGCAGGAGAGCATTGGTCAAGAGCAAAGTGAGGACTATGATTACCTTGCAAACATTGTTACCTCCTCTTCACTACCACCTTCAGTTTCACATGTTGAAGAAGCTCTGTCGCTGACCCCCACAAATGTTCCTACACCGCACCCTGGAACAAGTTACGCTACTGAAAATAGTGAAGAAAGGACTTCTAGAATCACCATACCAACAACCGAAGGGCCACTAACAACTCATAATATGACCACTGCAAGCAGCATTCAAAAAGAACCTGTTGCGGCAACCACTGGTATTCCCAGAAACCTGGCAGAAGTGGAGAGGAAGCACCAGGAGAACCGAGCGAGACATGAGCAAGAAGAAAATGCTCGTTTTAAAATCAAACTTAACATGAAAAAAGACAATAAGCAAAAAGAGAACAAATTAATGGTCTTTAAGGAACTCAATGTGACTCAGTCACAAGGGCTAAACTCTTTGCATGAAAAACGGGAAGGTGACCATTTTCCCAAGGTCAAGTTTAACCCGACACCACCACCTCCTATTGCATTAAAGGAAGAGCATAATCAAATATCTCCCAAACAGTCTCAGACACTGTACCATTACCAGCCTGAAGAAGATGTAGATCCCAATTCAGTTCATACTTCCTCCAGAGTACCTGAAGGTAAGCTTGTGTATTTATTACTGTAGTACTGAAGCGGTCAATAAAAAGAGAGCAGAATATAGTCCCCCCCCCCTTGACACAGACTTGTACTGCATCAGATGAAAGTGTTGTCTTCTACCATTTATGCCTTCGCAATCTTGGTACCCACAATCCGACACTGGGGCAAATAACTTTCTGTGTGAAGGGTGTCTACTCTGCCACTGACAATTTTTGTTTCCCTCCCTCCATTTACTTAATTTTTTATCACACTTCTATAAAGTAGTTGCCAACTGGCAAATACTAATCATTGTTTCTTATGCCTGGATAAATAAGAAGTTAATCATTGCCAGAATGTGGCTTAATCATTTGTGCACTTGATATTGCTTTGATTAGACCTCTGCAGTAGATGGAGGAAGAGTTGGCTGGATACCCTACTGTAGTTTATCACAGTGTACATAGAAGTCTCTGTTGTTTCTAAAATTCAGGTATATGCTGAAGAGAACCACCACCACCTCTTATAGGAACTTAACAGTCTCGTACCTCTAAGTAGGGCAGCAAAGTGTGGCCATTCACAAACAAGGTAAAGGTTTTTGCATACTTGTGGGCCTCACGGGATGTGCAGAAAAAATTAGTTACATATATTTTTAAAAGTACTATCTCCTCAAATGGCCTAATGAAGACTGAATTTGTTAGCTGCATTCCAAGAGGCACTGAACATTGAGGGTAGCTGAGTGTTGGTTAAAGTTTTTTGAAAGGGAGGAGGGAAATAAGAGAGGGAGAATTTTCCTGCTCTGCTCTAACAGCTTATGGTATCCCTAAATTCTTCCTTACAGAATAAGGCAGAAATAGTTTTCTCCCTGCTCTGTATTGCTCGGAAATGAAATGGTCAGCTTCCTGCTTGCCTATCCTCACAATTCAGTCAGTGCTATAGGGTCATTTGACCCTGTGGTCTCTGTTGCTGTGAAGGTGTTGTTTTGGGGTGGAAACAGGTGTTCTGGCATTTTGCTGTTGAACAACATCAGAGTCAGAGCAACACTGGAAGTGACATCATTGCATCAGGGCAATGCTTAAATCATAGAGTTTTGGGTGAATCCTAGAGACTCACCCTGATGCAATGACATCACTTCTGGTTTTGCACAGGAAGTGACTTTGCTCATCAGCACAGCACTGGCAAGTCTCCTTCATTTCCCCCCTCCCTGCCAGTGAAGCTGTAGCAAGGAATGGGGAGCTAAATCAGGACACCTGGCCACTCCAGCAGTTGTCCCACAGTTGTGGAAGGAACACCCCAGGATACTTGTAAGAAGAAGAGCTGGTTTTTATACCCTGCTTTTCTCTACTCTAAGGCGTCTCAAAATAGATTACAATTGCCTTCCCTTCCCTCTCCCCACAACAGGCACTTTGTGAGGTAGGTGAGGCTGAGAGTGTTGACAGAACTGTGACTGGCCCGAGGTCACCCAGCAGGCTTCATGTTGAGGAGTAGGGAATCAAACCTGGTTCTCCAGATTAGAGTCCACTGCTCTTAACCACTATACCATGCTGGCTCTCAGATACTCTTGCTTTCCATTTTTAAGAGGACTAGAGTCTTTTTTAAAATTCCAGATGGAGTTTACATGATGTTTAAATGGATTTTTGATATCTGGGGTGTTGTTTTGTATGGTACTTTGTTGGTTTTAAAGAGGGTATTTTTAAATTGAACCTGTTAGCTGCCTTAGGCTCTGCTGTTGTGAAAATTAAAATAAATAATATTGTGCTACAGTATTAGACTGCTGAAATTCAGGATCAGATGAGAATGGATCTCACTCTGGAGCTCAACCGCAATTATTGTGCAATCAGGGAAATTTTCCAGTTGTTTCTCTCCTCCTCTTTAATCCCACACAGGACAGTGTCAACTGCAGCTTCCAAAATAGAGCAAATAATGGCCCCAGGAACTTTACTGCTTAGGAAGGTGGTGGTGGTGGTGGTGGTGGTGGTGGTGGTGAGACAGAAGCCCTCCTCCCTGTGCACTACAGCATATCACCACCACGTTTCTTTGTGTCTACCTATGGTATCTATGACCTATGGTATCTATGTGACATCAAGGAAACATCAGTGGTTCAGGGGCTTCACCTTTGTTTCATTCATTCCTGTTAAGAATTTATTTATTTATTCCTGCTCTCGTCCTGCTCCCTCTCTGATAAGGTGAGAAATGAGGTCAGATCCCAATGGCTGTTGTCCAGGATAAAATTTGCCCATGATCTAACAATGGCGATGGCTGCCGCTCCCTTTCCTGCCAATCTGGGAGCCTCTGCACTTGCCTTTCTCATTTATTTTGTTGCCAGTGCTGAGTTAAATCATTAATGATTGCTGTCGCAATCAGACAGAGAGCGTATGCTTTCCAAGTATGGTAAAATAATATCCTGAACGATGTCAGATCTCCTTGTGCCAAAAGATAAAATGTATTCATCTGTATGATAAATAAAACCTACAAATGGGCTGCATTCCTGGCTGGTGAGTGTTACCGTTGGGTGGCTGCCACTTCACGACCTGTGGGAAAGCTCACACCCAGACAATGGAAGGTAAAAATTTATGCTTAGAAGGCCCTTTTAAGCACTGACATCAACCTCTATTAGAGTAAATTTAGAAACCAACACTGCAGAATGGAAATAGGTCCAACATGACTTGTTCTATCTAGACCATGATGCTTTTAGCAAGCCACGTGTAACAACTGGACCTTTGAGTACATCTTCCGTGACCCCAAGGTGCTGCATTTCGACATTCCAGCAGGACTGTCAATGGACTCTGCTCCAAGCCTGGAACTAGATGCAATGAGAGGCACTTGGCTACTACTGGCAGTAGCCTCACCTCTCACCCTCTTTTCCCTGGTCATCATACAAATGACATGACATCACACCACTGCACTTAAGATACTACCTGCTCTCGTAAGAGGCATGGAGTGAAGTGGGGCAGGGAAGGAGCATGGGTTTGCCATTAAGAAATTACCATGGAAAACAAAAGATGAGTTGCAGACAGAAGCTACTTTTATCTGATCCAGTTGATGAGAAGCATAAGACATTCATGTACTAAATATACATTTGCTCTTTTGCAGATGCATGCCCATCCACACATACATACAAACAGAGAGACAGTAACTTGTATACTTCATAACTGGCAAGGCTCTCTTCACATCACTGTATGTGCCCCACTTCTCTGGAGGCCGAACTACATGATACACTGAGAATTCTGTGTATAGAACTCAGTTAACAAGTGTGTGCATGGGCATAATTCGGATTGGGACCACAGTGTGAAGGGCAAGAGCTTTCAGTCTTTCTCCTTTGATGCTTGTTTTCATGATTTAAAAACGGCCCTGCTGTGTTATGAAACTACACATATACTGGTATCGGATGGACCTGCAGTTTAACAACAGAGCAAACAGCACCCTCTCAGGGCAACTTTTGATCAGGGGAGGGGATGGCACAGCAGCCAAGGCTTAAAGGCTTCATATCCTTGTGTCATGTTCTCAATCTGACCCTCCCCCTACACTGGATAACTGTTTTTTTTAAATTAAATCCATGGGAGGGAAGGCAGTGTGGTATAGCCTGATCTCAACAGATCTTGGAAGCTAAGCAGGGTCAGCCCTGGTAGGTACTTGGATGGGAGACCACCAAGGAGGACTACTGTCACGGCAGGATCAGGGGGCGTGACGCAAGCAAGCCAAAGTCCAGGAACAGTCCGAGGTCAAGCCGAGCAAATCAGGTAGCAAGGTTCAAACAGGTTTAAATCACAGTCCAGAAGCAGGGTCAGACATACCAAGGTTTCAAGTCCATAAATCACAATGATAACAGAGGAGTCAGAGATGAACGAAGGTCAACGAAGCCGAGGGTCAAAAGCCGAGGATCAAGCCGATAAGAATTCCACAAGGTCTGGAGCAGAGATGCAAGGATTCAGGTCCTGACAAACAACATTTGCCAGCACAAATGACTGCTGGCAACAGACTTGCAGATATACAGTGCTAGCTAATCAAGTCATTAGCTAGCCGGGAGTGAGGTCAGGATCCTGTCAATATTCAGGGCTGAGAGATCTTCTGGCACGCATGCGTGCATTCTGCCTTCGCTCTCTCAGCTGCTGTCTCCTTACATTCCAGAGCCTGGTTACAGGTGGGGGCGAGTCTGATGATGAATTACTGGGCTGCAGCAGAGACTGATCCCTTGCAGGTGTTCCCTGGGAGGCTCTATCCTTCTCACCACTTAGATAGCTTTCAGCTACAGGATCCAGTCTTTGCCTTTCTGCTGCAGTACAGTCCTCAGGAGCCTGTAAGTCCACAGGCTTCTGGCTGGCAGGTGCCTCCTCAGGGGCATCAGCAAGGGCAGGCATGGCATCAGCAGGGGCAGGCATGACAACTACAGAGGAAGGCACTGGCAAACCACCTCCTCTTCTCACTTACCTTGAAAGCCCCTTGCTGGGGTCACCATAAATTGTCTGTGACTTGACAGCACTTTATACACACATGGGTGATCCATAAAACAAACTCCTAGTTTATTGTGGAGTTAGGCCCTCAGAGGTGAACAGTTTCAGACAAGAGTGTTTTCCCAGGTTAGTTTCCTTTGGAGGAAAGAACACAGAAATAAAAACAGAGCACAGGTAGAGTCATTCCTACAAGGCAGCAGATTCACTACCCTACATCAGATCCCCAGAAGGAGACAGACAGACACAGAGAGATCCTGTACCCCATTCAGCCAACTCCTTCCATGTCCTTTTTATCATCAAACACTGTACTTCCTTTTTACACAGACACCTATCTTCTCCCAGCCTCAAGCTAACTGGGGAAGTCACCTCTTCCAAGCCCTGATGGGCACTTAAAACCATTTCCTGACTCTCAAAACCCATTGAGGAGACATCTGTATCATTAAGACACATAATTCCCTTTGTCATGAAGCATACTCAGAGCCACTATGGCCAAGCCTGCAAACATTTATTAAATTCAAGAGGGGAGCACAATAATTCAATGAAGTAGCTTCTTCCCTCCACCTAGGTGTCCCCTTTATGATGTGCCCACTGTGATGACGGCACTTCATCTGGGTGACGTCATTGTGGCATATGTACAAAGTGCATGCACCAGAAGACCCAGGAGAGCAGGCTGGAGCCCCTGTTGGCAGAAGGTAAGGATCTGGCAACCCTACCTCCAGGTGAAGTAGGTACGTCAGGGACGTCGGGGGCTATCTGGTTTTTGGGCAAAACTCTATGGTTTGAAGCTAATTCTACCATAGAGCAGGCCAGTAGCCAGGATTTATTTTGTCGGGGGGCACCTCAGCCAAGCCATGAGCCTCCTCTCTGGGACAACACAGGCAAGAAAGCAGAAGGAAGCCACCCATGACTCCGACAGGACAAGTGGCCGGTGGAGTGCAGAATTCAACCCCCCCCCTGCCCTCAAGGGCTGTGATTCTTTCCTGGCAACATGCAGCACACAAAGGCAGCCTTGCCCTGAAAACCGCCCTTCTCTACTCCCAGCACAACTGCCCTTTTGCACCGGCCAGAGAGCTGTCGGCGCAGAGCTCCGGGGAGGAAATTTTGCACCTAGTAACCCTTTGTGCACTTGTAACCCTTTGCAGGGTGGTAGGCCCCCCCCCTCCTTCCTGCTGTTCAGCCTCCCCACTCCAGTATGGTAGACGAGGGACTCCTTCTCTCCCCCCCCCCGGCACTGCTGTTCTTCCACATGCCCTTCCAGACCCAAACTTGCCCTAGCTGGACCTCTTCCTTCCTCCTTCTCATTCTTCCTGGCATCAGAAAGTGAAGTGGATTGGCTGCAAATAGCCCTGTCCGTCTTTGTTTCTATTGTATTACTTCCTGCTACCTGAATACACACACGGGGTGTGTGGGGGGCAAAAGTTCCTTGTTCACAGAAATCGATGAGAACCAAATTTAATTTAAAGGGGGGGGGATTCCCCAGCCTGGACTTCTCTCCCTCAGCCAACTCTCTAACTCTGTAGGTAGGTGGGAAGGGAAGGCAGTGGAGGAGCGCGCCGCTGCACTCGGCAGCTCGAAGAGCCCCCAGCCAGCCACCTGCTTCTCTCCCTTTATTAGGGGCTGGGTGAGAAAGGTAGTGGAGGACTTTGCTGCTGTGCTTACTGGCTTGGAGAGCCCCTAGCCAGCCGCCCGCCACTCTCACTTTTACAGGGGATGGGTGAGGAAGGTGGTGGGGAAGCGTGCCGCTGCACCCATTGGCTTGAAGAGCTCCCAGCCAGCCACTCGCCTCTCCCGCAGCCATGGGGGAGGGCAAGAAGAAGTGGTGACAAAGTCATGGGGCCTTTGAAGAAAGTTGGGGGGCATTGAAGAAAGTAGGGGGCCCCACCCCCAAATGCCCCACTGTAGCTACGGGCCTGCCATACAGTTTTGCCCCCAAACCAAAGTGTTGCCCCCTGACATTACCGATGTGCCTACGTCACTTCCGTGTGACATAGGCACATTGAGTTGGGGATGTTAACTCTTCCCCGCTGGTCAGCTGGCCAGCGGCAGGGTGGGAGCACCAGAAACCAAGGGATCCCTACCTGCACCGGTGGGTCTGGCAACCCTACCTCCACCATAAAGATAGTTCCAGACCTTAATTAGATATTCAGTTTGGATGAAGTCTCTGCATGACTGGATGTTTATATGGATGCTCACGTTGGGGGTTCTCTGCATCATGGAGAGAAAGGATATGCACTGCTTTATCCCTATATTGTGCCACCTTGGAGTAGATGACTGAAGCAGGGCAAAGACATTTGCTTTTTCCTCTAGAAGGTCATTTATGCTTGTAGAAAGAGAACACAGTTGGTATAAAAAGTTAGCAAATTATAGTGTATTAAAAGTAAGCAGGGAGGTTCTAAATGAGCCTGTAAGGAAAAAGGATGTGGCGTGACTATCTTTCTTGGTTTTGGAAACACATTGACAGTCCTGTGGACACTTTGAGGCAAAGAAATAAACAGTCAGCTATTGAACTCCTGTTTTCCCCATTATATTGTAGTCAGAGTTCTATAAGGTAGCCACTATGACTAACATTGGCATCATTTTAAAAGTCTTTTTTTTTAAAAGCTGGCAGTCATTTGAACCTGGTGGTGTTTTATGGGGGTTTATTTTTTTCTGAGATGGGTTGGCTAGATTTTATAGCAGTATCAGCAAATTTTCAAAACCAAAGAGATGAGCTGCGAAGTCTCTTCCTTAACCATACCATTTTGACTGGGTAGAGAGGGGTGGTTGGAGCCTAGGGTTGCCAACCTCCAGGTGGTAGCTGGAGATCTCTTGGGATTACAACTGATCTACAGGCAATAGAGATCAGTTCACCTGGAGAAAATGGCTGCTTTGGAAGGTGGACTGTATGGCATTATACCGCACTGAAGTCTCTCCTCTCCCCAAACCCTGCCCTCCTTGGGCTCCATCCCCAATCTCTCCGTTATTTCCCAACCCAGAGCTGGCAATTCTACTGAGGCCTCCAAAGCAGGAGGCGTACTTTAAGGCCAAGCCACCCCTTCAGGCAACACCCATCATATCTTCTCTCAGCACCACCCACCCATAACTCCTCTTATTTGTTTACCTTTCATTCCAGTTCTGCCCGTGGAATCTCTGTCAGCCATGATAACAAAATGGACCTCTGTGTTCAGAGGCAGTATGGTCCTGACTGGCACACCTGGGGAACAAGCAAGAAGGATTGCCTATGTAACTTCAGCTTGTGGGTTCTGTGGGGCTGAACTTGGAATGAATCTTGCAATCATTCAGAGAAAATAAAACTTTTTTTTTAAAAAAAACTTTTCAATTAATATCATGTAACAAAAACATAGAATTTAGTAACACAACAGAAGGGGGATCTTTTAAAGTTCAAACCGTTAACTTCTCCCTTCTTCACAGTCTGCCACCTCCAAAGTCCTTTTCCTCTTGTTGGTGGGTCAAGAAGGTGCCTGAACACTCTGTGTGCCATCTTCCAAAATGAGGGTCCCAGTTGAACTCCCCACCAATGCTCCCTCTAAGCTGTTGGAGTCTTGTGGGCAAAAATTCTACTTTGTGAGCTCCTGGCATTAAAGTTGTGAGCAAGCAGTTTGGCTCCTGCATAAATTAGGTTGCTCTGGGGCCATCCTTCCTGAGCAAAGACAAAAATGTGTGAGCTAGAGGCTAAAAAATTGTGAGCTGGCTCACACTAACTCAGCTTAGAGGGAACTCTGCTCCCCACTAGATGACACAGCCCTGAAACAATAATTCTAAAATTTACAGTTTAGGACAAAAGTCTCCCTCTCCTTACCAGTGTCCATCCATAAATCATAATTACCTTAAACAAGGTGTTAAGAGCCTATGATTAATGTTCCAGCTCCCCAGCAGGGCAGTTTTGCTTCCCTCCTTTGCTTTTTACACTGTTTGCACCCTTCTGCCTCTAGAGGCTCCACCCCTTCTGGGCTCATTCCATTCCTAGCTAGGGGTTATACCTACATCTTTTGCTCATAGGCTTTCCAGAGGCATTTGGCTTGCTAATGTTGAAAACAAGGTGCTGGAACACATACAAATTGCATGACCAGGGCCACAGAGTACTAGGCAGAGGTAGAGTCTGAACCCCAAACACCAAGATCACAAAATAAATTTCCTTACAGTTAGTGTACTGGATTTTCCAAACTGATGTTAAACAACAGAAGCAGTAGTCATACTGGCAGGGCTTTTTTTGTAGAAAAAGCCCAGCAGGAACTCATTAGCATAATAGGCCACACCCAACATCAGAAACTCAATAGCATATCCAGCCACACCCATGAGAGCATAGCTCATTAGCATATTAGGCTACACCCCCCATGTTACCAGAAATATAGTCATCCAGCCACACCCACCTTTTGCTTCTTATTCTGTTTACCTTTTTTGTTGTCAAAACCCAGGGCTTTTTTGTAGCAGGAACTCCTTTGCATGTTAGGCCACACCCCTAATGTAGCCAATCCTAATGAGTTTCTGCTATTGGGTGTGGCCTATTATGCTAATGAGTTCCTGCTGGGCGTGGTCAACTTGGGAGCCAGCAGGAACTCCTCCCCAAAAATAGCCCTGCATACTGGGGTTCATATATAAACTAGAAAAGCATGCTCCTCATATTGTCCTCCTTACTTTGACTTAAATGGGGTAAACATGAGAAATGAGAATGCAGCAGCTACATAAGGCTGCTTTACATATGACAAGGGTAGCACGAATCACAGGAAGACACACACTTGTTTTGCATTCTCCTTTGAAAATAGGTGATATTAGCAGATCATATAGAAAGATTACAAAGAAACTATAAAAGGGTCTCCTAATTGGGAATGTCTTCTGTCATTGCTGGGAGTGGGACCAAATTACTGCCTGGTAATGGTAGTTGTTTTAATTGAGGGGTAGAGGGTGACTCATATGAGTGTATCCATATGTGTGTCATGATTAAACCACATGTTGAGGGTTCTTTGGGGGGGGGGTGTAATTCCTTGAGATATTATGCATGGTGACTGCAGCCAGAGATTGGAAGAAAATTGACTGGAGCCGCAATGGGCATGGAAAATAGGTTTGCTAGGCCACATCGAAAATGTAAGTTACTGCAGATGCTAGAGCTGCTTTGTAGTGCCTGCCTGCCTTCCAGAACTCCATGGTAATTATGCTAATCAACAAAAGCAAAGAAATAAGCCCTTTAAAGGGTCATTTGTTCAGCTCTGCAGTGTTTCAAATATGGTAGGATGGGTTAGCCATTACCTAATTAACTGCCTCCCAAGTCACTGAAGGGGGCAATATACTGAATAAAATAAGCATACTCCTGGAGAGCCTTGAATTCTCCCATGGATCGGCACTGAACAAAACATAATAAGCTCCATGTGGTAGGCTATGGAAGTTACAGTGAGGTAGTCTGGTTGGACTGTTGCAGCAACACAAAAAGGAGTCTTGTAGCAATTCAGTGCTAGAAGATGTACTATAGAGATCATCCAGATCCTTTGGTGGATGACGTTACTTCCAGATTTTAGTCAGAAGTGACATTAACAATGTCCTTTTCCCTATACCTTCTTCCCCCCGCCCAGTCTTCTGGGGGTTCCAGGCTTGTACCTAGCAACCTTAACACACATGCACTGTACACTCCCCATGTGTATGTATAGTGAAGACATACTTCATAGGCTGGATGCCTGCTTACACACTTTGAGAAATTTTTGAATGTTTATCCATGTACTGATACTTTACAGAGCAAATTGATGTGGATCCATGCTCACATAAATAATCTGTATGAATCTGCATGCCTCAGGATATTCACAGTTCATAGAAATGTCCCTATACAGGGTCCAACTGATTATATTTCTCCTGAAGTGGGAAGTTATGCTGATCTTTTTCATCTTCCTATTAACAGTTTCCTGGCAAACAGTTTTAGATGTGGTTAGTTCACTCATGCCTTTGGTTAAACATCTGGCTTTACTGCATGTATATGGCTTTACACTCACACTCTCTCTCATTCATATATATATATATATATATGCCTTCATTTGGTGTTCAGTTTTCATTTCTAAATTATGTAAGATTTTAATCCATGAAATGTCATACAATTAGATACTGCAGTTAGTCCTAATAAAAGGCATTACATTTTGTTGTAATAGACTACTATTGGTTGCCTATTATTTTCTTTCTCTCTTCTGCCTTACTTTAATTTTCCATGTTTCCTTTAATGTGATATTTCAGTGCACAGTGTACTGCATCTGAAATTAATATCGCTGATGAACATGGAGTAAGCTAAGGTAATTATTGAAGTAACATTGAAAATGCAAGTGCAATGCAAACCATCAAGCAATATAGCACTTCAGGAAACCAATCATTAGAAGCAAAAATGCAGATTATCCTTTGTTAGCTCAGGTGGACTAATTGGATACAAAGAAGCAAATCAAAGTGGGAGATTTTGAAGATAATGAGTACAATCTACATTCCCTGTGAGGTAGTGGTAAAGCTGCCATTGATGTTAAGGGAGATGGATTACACCTAATGTAATTAGGAACAATACTTACATTTTGGGTGGGATAGAACACTGTCCTGGTTTTCTGCTATACCATAGTCAAAGCAGGACAACAATGGGTGAAAGAATATGCAAGCTTTCCCCTTCTATTTATGTTTTGTGTTAACACTCATTGATAACCAAAGATGTAGGAAATGCAGAGGTCACATTCCCCGCACCCCCCTCATGAATTGGGTTATCATTCCCCAGGGCCGGGTGGGGAATCCCCTGGTTTTGGGGGCTTCTACCCACTGCTGCCTAGCTGGCCAGTGGGGGGAACCCCACCCCCATGCACTGATGTCACATAGAATTGACATCATCACATCTGTCAGGACTGCTCCCGTCCTGCCCCAGCATGATCACGCAGTGTCACGCCCCATCCCCACCTTTGTTCACCATCACTGGGACAGATATTTTGCCACCCCTGGAGATTGCCCGAGGTTTTAGATGGGCTGAGAGGAGGACAGTTACTTCACCATTCTGCCCATTCAGACCTGCTGCTGGTCAACCCTTCTCTCTCTCTGGTCCTTCTGAGCCACCAGCCTTCCTCCTTGACCTGCTGGACTGCCTCCTTTTATCCCCCATCCCCTCCTTTCCCCACCCCTCACTCTGCCCCATGGCTCCACCCCCTTATTTAAGTCCCGACACTGTGGGTCAGAACAGACTGGTGTTGGCCAACTGCTCCGACACTGGCTGGTGCAGCTGTCAGGCCATGCTGCCCTTCTTCAAGCGGGGCCAGCTTGACACACTGACTTGCTTCAGGCCCATCTTGCCCTGGTGGGGGCTCTCCCCTCTCTCCTCCACCCCTGACTGCCACCGATAATGCCCACTGCTCAATCTTGCCAGGACTTTGCTCTGCCCAGCTGGTCTCCAGGACTTCCCACAACAGCTGGCTTGACAGGAAGGAGGAAGGTATGTTCGCTGCTGCTGCCTCCCCACCGGGGTCCTGGCAGTTGGAAGGGGCTGGTTGCTTTGCAGGGGCTAAAGGGCAATGGGTCCCCCATGGCCCCACTGCCCCCAGTGTTACCGACATAATGACATCACTTCCTGATGACATCAGTGCATTGGGGACATCCCCACCCTCTCCATGAATGCTCCCCAAATCCCCTGCTGGCAAGATGAAGGGACCTGGGAACCTTACTCACGAACCACAGACAGGGCCGGCCCCAGCTTACTTTGCACCCTAGGCGAGGATCCCTTCTGGCACCTCTCCCCCGTGCGCCCACCATTTTTCAAAAATAAATGCATTTTAGGAAGAATGAAAAACACAAATAATCAAGAAACTCCCAGAGTACGAGGCCGGATGCAGTTTGGCGCCCCTAAGGGCCAGCCCGATCTAGGTGATCACCTAGTTCGCCTACTAAGTGAGCCGGCCCTGACCACAGATAACAACCAGCATTGGAAACTGTTCTCAGAATAGAGGCAAGGATCTCCTGCTGCCATGCCCTGTTCCCCAGTCGCCAATCAGCTGGCCAACAGGGAACTTACCAGGAGAAAGAGAAATGCCGAAGCCACACTTCCAGCATCACACAGGAACTGACATCATCACATCAATGATATCTGGGTGATGCTCTGGTATTTGGGCAAAAACTCTATGGTAGAAGTGTTTTTACCATAGAGTTTTTGCCTAAATACCAGTGTCACAGGGATGTCACAGTGTGATGACGTATCTTCCTGTGCAACACCAGTGATGTAGCCTGGGCCTTCTTTTTTCTCCTGGTAAGCCCCCCTCCCCCGCCAGTTGCCAGGAGGGACCTGAGGAGGTCATATCACAGAATGTGCAAAACAGAAATGTTCAGGAGGGTGTTTATGTAAAGGGATTAGAACTGTAGTATAATACGAGATCACAAGGATCTATTAACATGTTTGTTTAGGTACTTCCTTCCTTTTACCTTGTGTTCTACCCACTCGCTGCATTATGGCATGGCATGCCTGGACATTTCCCCCCTTTTCAATGTCATTCCTGTTGTTGTTTGTACTATAATCCTATCCTAACAGTTCTGTAATCCTAGTCAGGGGTCGTTTCGTAGAAAAAGAGCTAGGGGAACTCATTAGCATAACTCATTAGCATATGCCACACCCCCTGACATCACCAGAAGTGTGTCATAAGGCCACACCTCCTGACATCACCAGAAATGTGTCATAAGGCCACACACCCCGCCCCCAACAGTCCTGGCCACCGGTGCCGGCCTTGCAGCTCCACTGCCGAGCCCCATGAGGGGCCCGGCGGTGGACCTGCAAGGCTGGCAGGAGTGCAAGGAAGCCCCGCGAAGGCCCTCCCTGGCCCCAGGCAGGCAGGGGTGGGGAGAGGCGGGGAGGAAGCAACTTACCCTCCCTCTTCTCCTGCCTCCTCCTGGCTGAATGAAGGCCGGAAGCGCGGCTGCCGGAAGCAGGGGGCGGGGCTTCGTCATGTCCCCCGCCCCCGTTCCTCACCCGGGGGAACTGCGTTCCCCCGCGTTCCCCCCCGAAATGACCTCTGATCCTAGTCCTAACTGTATGGTTTATTGGAAATCCTTGCTTTCTAATTGAACTGTTTTTGTCATCTGCCTTGAATATCAGTGAGAAGAGTGAGTAAATAAATTTGAGTCTCTGGTACATATGCATTTCGACCTTCAGTAGAGGTTGACAATATTTAATTTTCTTTATAAATTAGAATTCTGCAATTCATAACATTTGGGCTCTTTATCCATAGGCAAAGCAAAGTCTAGAATAGAATTATACTCAAATGTTGTCATTAAAAACCTCAAGAAAAATGCTATTTATTTTTTTTATTTAGACATTTATACCCTGCTTTCTTTCCTTAATGGGGACACAAAGTGGCATGCGCCATTCTTCTCTCCTTTATTGTATCCTTACAACAACAAGGCTGAGAGTATGTGTCTGACCCAAGGTCACCCATGAAGGTAGAGTCCACCCTAAAAGCAGTCATTTTCTCCAGGGGAACTGATCTGTTGTAGACTGGAGATTAGCTGTAATTCCAGCGGATCCCCAGGCCCCACTTGGATGTTGATATCCATAATCACCAGGGCTTTTTTTGTAGAAAAAGCCCAGCAGGAACCCATTAGCATAATAGGCCACACCCAACAACAGAAACTCATTAACATGGTATCAGAAGAATACCCCATGGTATCAGAAGTGTGCTCATCCAGCCACACCCACCTTTTGCTTCTTATTCTGTTTGCTTTGTTGTCAAATCAGGGCTTTTTTTGTAGCAGGAACTTCTTTGCATGTTAGGCCACACACCCCTAATGTAGCCAATCCTAACGAGTTTCTGCTGTTAGGTGTGGCCTATTATGCTAATGAGTTCCTGCTGGGCATGGCCAACTCAGGAGCCAGCCGGAACTCCGTTCCTGTGTGTTCCTGCCCAAAAATAGCCCTGTCACCATGCTGGTCCACATCATTTTTGACTTTCTCTTATTCAAAGAGAGAGGAAGAGGAGGAACCAAGACCACAAAAACCTACTCTGTGCTATGGCTTAAGTGTCTGAAAAGGAAAAAGACCTGCATGGCTTTTTAGAAGTGGTATAAAAATTACAAATAAACAGGCATCCTTTGGCACCTGAAAGGCTTATGGTTTTTTTTTACTCTGGCATAAACATTTATGCATGTAATGTCCTCTGCAGGCTGACAGACATAAAAAGGTCATGGAAAAAAAGCAGTTGCCAAAAGCAGGGTCAAAGGGCCATGCATTGCAGGAAGTGCAGAGTGAGATGTAATTACATAAATTTCCAGTGCAATCAAGAGCAATAATGAGACCATTCGCAATAGCAGTAATTGGGGATAAAATGATTTTGCTAGTTTTATGTTTCTGTCTCTCTCTAGTGAGAACCCAGAACATGCATCGAACAAAGTGGGCTCTAGTCTTTGAAGCCTATGCTGAAATCAACATTGTTAGTATTTAAGATGCCAAAAGGCTTCTGTTTATTTTGGTTAACACAGCTGTCCTTTTGGAATGATAAAATAAGTATTGTCTCTGCATTGTCCATCGACAAAGGAAGTGGCTAGGCATCCAGTTGTTTAGAGTACACTGATACCAGTAATGACAAAAAACATTTTTTGGAAACATCATCTTTCTTGAGTATGTACAGTGAACATTTGGGTCACTGTTCTTAAGACCAGCAACCACATTACAGCCACAGGGAGGGCCCAAGGGTTTTTGGCACCTTAGGCCAATGACTCCCTCCCCATGCCATGGAAAAGCTGTCCCCACTCAGGCCTCCCTGACTGAGGCCAGGGCTGCAACTTGCCATGGTGCTACCCTGGACCCATCAAGAGGGGAAGGCTGCCTCGGTGCATCAGTGTGGCGTGGCAGTGTCTGGGCTGCTGCTTCCTCACTGCCACACCTTCCAATCCTGTAGGGTTGTCAGACTTCCCGGTGCGGGTGGGGGTCTCCCCCCCAAATCACCCCCTCTTACCAGCAGGAACTTGGAAATCATTGTGACATGCCTACGAAAACAGGATGTGATATAGTCATGTTGGAGACACCAGGGGTGACATTTTAGTTTTTGGGCAAAAAGCTATGATTTGAAGCAAATTCTACCATAGAGTTTTGCCCAAAAAACAGACCGTCACTCCTGATGTCCCTGACATGCCCATGTCACATCCTGTTTATGTATGCAAATCGCAATGCTCCTCCCCACTCCTGGAAAGTCTCTCCCCCTTCCCCGCCAGTGCAACAATCGGACCTGGCAGCCCTACAATCCTGCCACAGATCCATGACTGCAGGAGGCCTCACCTGCTGCCATGTGCCCTAAGCTTGGTAGCACCGTCTCTCCTAATTACATCCCTGACCCAGACATGAGGGAAGGCTCTGCTCACAGCCAGGGGCCTCGGTGCAGTGCAGCCTGCCATGAGGGGCCAGGCCTGGTGTCCCTCCAGCTCTAGGACAGACTGGCACCGTAGGCGATTGCCTTGGTATGCTTAGTGGGTGGGCTGGATCTGTAGAGCCGCCATATAGAAACCTTGAGAAAGAGCTCATGTTTAAACAGAGTTGCGGCCACTTTCCTATGGATCACTGGCATCATAGGTGGCCAACTCGAGGTTGAGAAAGTCCTGGAGGTTTGGGGGTTGAGCCTTAGAAGAGCATGGTTGAGAAAGTCCTGGAGGTTTGGGGGTTGAGCCTTAGAAGAGCATGGTTTGGGGAAGGGAGGGACCTCAATGGGATGTAATGCCATAGAGTCCACCCTGGAAAGCAGCCATTTTCTCCAGGGGAACAGATCTCTGTAAGGAGATCAGTTGTAATTCCAGGAGATCTCCAGGTAAGGCTGAGAGTTTGGCAATCCTAATTGCCACCCAGTATGGTGAACTCCCAAGGCATGGATCGCTGATGTAATAATGTTGCATACCTAGGCACTGGTAGCCTGAGTTAACTGTGTGTGAAATCTTGCATGATTTGTGCTGCCATGATGATAATACACTACAGAACAGCTCAGTATTATAAAGTGTAACTCAATATCCAAATGTGTTGCCTGCCATGTTATGATTATATGAGGCTGTTTCTGTATATATTGTTTATAAGATTTTATTTATTTATAAGATACATTTCCTAAGGCAGCAACGGTTATAGCTTTATACAGAGGTGTGTCCCCCCCCGGAACTGGGTGCTAGGGTTGCCAGCCTCCAGATGGGGCCTGGAGATTTCCTGGAATTACAACTGATCTCCAGATGATGGAGATTTTTTTCACCTGTAGAAAATACCTACTTTGGAGGGTGGGCTTTATGGCATTATACTTTGCAGAAGTCCACCCCCCAACCCCCCATCATCCCTAGGCTCCACCCCCCAAATCTCCAGGTATTTCCAAATGAGGAGTTGGCAACCCTCCCGGCTGTATTTGTAATTTTGCTTACAGAAAACAAAACAATACAACAAAACTCCATGCCAAATAGCACAATTTTATATGCAAAGTAGTAGACAATGCATTTTATGTTGGTAAAGCAGTGAAATAAATTTTTAAGTTAAGCATTGCATATATTTCAATGTCCTCAACATTTCAGTTCTTTCAAAAGGAAACACACACACACACACACACACACACACTTCCTAATTGTTTTCCCAATGGCTTTAAAATTTCTGGAAATTTTAACCTCTACAAGCATTTCATTTAATCTGAGTCTAAAATGGTTTTGTTTATTTTTCATTTGTGAAATAGGTTGATCTGTAGAAGAGTCTATTTTAGACCAGGAATTGTGATGTTTTCTTTGAATATCACAAAATACTTCATCTTTAAAAGTCTCTGATCTTTCTTTTTATTCAGATTCTTGTGATGTTGCTATATCACTCACGGAGACTGTGTAAATTCTCCTATTTTTCTTCCTCTTGTATTCAGTACTCATTCCTTTTTGTAGCAGTGCATTAGTCCTTTTACAGTTCCCAGAGAAAAATGCTCATTAGCACTTTCTGTAAGAGTTTGTTGGGAATGCTGAGTGTGAAGTACAAGTAGCTTCTCAGCTCAGAAGATATAAATTAATTACTCAAGCACTTTTACAACCAAAGGGGAGGGAGGACAGACTGACTCTTTATACAGTTTCTGTAAAGTAGTTTAATACTGCTCCAATCCCATAAGTCTCACAAGAGTAACAAAAAAGGATAGTTGCTGCCATATGCCCTGTTCTTCATGCTGCAAAAGCTATGAACAAAGCTGGGAAGGATAAAACATCTTAAAACATTGCTGTCACGTTTTATTACTGTTATCCCATAATTTCCTGTACTTTTCCCTGCAAAGAGTCCTTTTTTAAAAAAATCAAAAGAACTTGATCATTGAACACCCTTGTTGCTTATTTTTTTATGATTGTAGTTTGTATGTGTGTGCGTGTGCATGCTTATGAGCGCATATGCACTGCTCTGGCCTTTATATGAGAAAATGAACTGAGCTGGAATAGAATTGTTTCAAATAAAGTATTATAAAATGTAAAGCAATTATACTTAAATTTGTTGACAGTGATCCCTGAGAATGAAAAAGAATTCTTTTTTAAAAAAAATGAAAACCAGTTTTGCTATTTGGTTGCATTTAACATCTTTCTAATTTTTCCATCAGTCTCTAGGCAAGGCAGTTTCAGACAGACATATTCAAATGGGTTCAATTAGAAATAAACTCATTTTAGATTATTACTGTACAGATCCAGGTGATGCTCCCTATAATGAGTCAAGCCTGGTGGAATACTCTTCCTGGTACAATTCTGCAGAGCCTGCAAAATCGGGCTAGCCAGAGGACAGCAACGGGTTCCTTTCTGATAGGTTTTATCTAGGATTGGCCTCCCCCTCCTTCTCCTCTCCCCCCTTACTCCCTCCCTTTCCTTCTTACCAGATGGTTATATATTGCCCCTCCATATGCGTTCACACCATCTTTTACCTGTATTTTATTGATTTTATTGTATTTATTGTGAGTATTTAACTGTTAGAGTATTTAACTGTTTTAGACTGTATGTTTCACAGATTGTTGTTACCCACTCTGATTCAGTTTCAGGGAGAGTGGGTTATGAATCAAACAACAACAACAACTCCCATGTTACTCAGTATTCTAGCACTTTATAAGGAATAGAAATCTTTCACTCCATAGATGGTCTGCAAGAGAAGCCAAAAGGCCACTTTACAGATCTGACAACCCCTCTTTGCATGCTGACGTGGAATAAGGAAAGTCTACCCCTTCGGATGGGGTAATAAAGAGCCAAATTTGTTTTATTTGACATTAAACAAATCCTAGAAGTGACATCATTGTGCGCTTTCCCCCACTGCCCAGGTAGCCAGTGGCAGATCAGAACTTACATAAGTGGGGGAACCCCCACTGGGATCTGGGGGCTGGGAACCCTACTTATGTTCTGAAGGTGGGGGGGCCACTTTCTGCCAATGGCCTGGATCCTGTCCACTCTGCCTAGGGAGGCTGCTGTGTCAAATGAGTGTGTCCTGAATAGGCAGGAGAGCTCCTAGACTCACAAGCACTTTCCTCACTGCAGGCCCCTGTGTTTCAGGGGAGGCGAGGAGAGGTTGGTGCATCTGACATGCGATTCTTAGTGGCTGCCCTCATGCCCTCAGGAGACCAAAGTGGCTGCCACTTGCTACAGCAGTTGCTTGCAAATTCAAGTGATGGAGCTGGAGCTTTCCCTAGTCATTGGCCAAAGATAGGAGTGGAGCAGTCACTATCTCCCTATGACCTTCCCGCCCCCATGCTGCATGTAAGGTGGGCAGCATCGGGCTGGATTGTCTCCCCTTCTCCCGCTGCAGCAAACACTGCCCCTTCCACCACACTTCTCTGAGGGTGGGGTGACAGGGTGACCTTCTGTGCTGAAAGAAGTTGATACTGATTTGATACTGATTGGGAGAGAGAGTCGTTTAGAAAGAAAGGCTCTTCCCATCAGTAGCCAACAGCTAGATAGGTATCTAGACCAGGGCAGTAATTCTGCACTTATGTATTTATGTGTAAAGCCATTACTTGTGGAAAACCAATGACAGGATTGCACTGTAGAAGCCCAAACTAGTGGCAAAAAATGATGGCACTGCTATGATTTCTCCTACAAAAACCTGTTTATTTTTTTCTCAAAGTGTTTCTGGTAGGGATCCCTAAGTAAACGTAAGCTGGCGCTTCTGTTCATTGTAATGATTCTACACATAATGAATTCAGAGGAAGTGATGATCTGTATATCAAAGAGTAAAATGGTTGGGTCCCATAGCTGACCATTGCAACAGCAAAACTAGGCCACCTACATACAAGTTAAAGGTCTTTATAGACTTGAGAAACTCTACAGTTTGGTGTAGTGTAGAGCCAGTTTGGTGTAGTGGTTAAGTGTAGTGGTTAAGTGCGCGGTTAAGTGCGCGGACTCTAATCTGGGAGAACCGGGTTTGATTCCCCACTCCTCCACTTGCACCTGGCTGGATGACCTTGGACAAGCCATAACCTGGCACAGCTGTTCTTGAAAAAGAGCAGTCTCTGTCAGAGCTCTCTCAGCCCCACCTACCTCACAGGGTGTTTGTTGTGGGGAGGGGAAGGGAAAGGAGTTTGTAAGCCGCTCTGAGACACCTTTGGGTAGTGAAGTGCGGGGTATAAATCCAATCTCTTCTTCTTCTTCTACAGGTAGATATTAGTTCATCAGTTAACTAAAATTAAAGCCCCCCCTCAAGGCCTGAAGATTTCATGTTGTAGGAGAAATGGAAAGTTTGAAACAGTTTTAGAGTTGGTTAAAGCTGAGAACAGAGTGAGAAGAGACAATTGTTCTGTTCATCCTTGGGAGTTTATAATAATCTGGAGGATTTGTGTGTATGTGTATATGTGGGTAAATTTCTGTATCATTTGTTTTCTCCTCTCCCTATGAGTCTTTGTGGATTCACAACTTGTCAGAAGTGTTATGAAACTGAAATGTTGTGAAAGGTTATCCCTTTGATGTCTGAAAGCACACATTTCCAGTTAAGGAACGTCCCACTGAATTTACAAGATGCGAGGGCATGGACATGTGTGCAGGATCTTTTTAACAGATGTTTATTCATGAACAAAATACACTCTGCTCACACGTGACATTATCCCTTATCTCTTCCGGGATTCTAAATAGCAAGTGAAAATATCTGATCTCTTAGGTGGTGAGAAGTTTCATATTTTATTTCATATTTTATTGGCTAAGCTTTCTCAGAGACAAGAAAGACCTTGCTTCCAGTTCCAAAAGTCTCTGGTGTCATGTATGGCACTTAGCCAATACCCTTTAGAGGGATAAAAAGTAATTATGTTATCATTTAAACCAGCAGACCTCCATTACATATTGCCCCCTTCCTGCTTTTGTCTCCATGTACTGGGGAGCCATTGTTCAAGGGCATTTTTTGATCCCTGTTAGTGAATTACATACTTTCAAGTCTTTCATTATTGAATTACATTACATATGAAATGGCAAGGGCTCAAACGCCCAAACTTGGCGAGTATTTTGCATTGTGATTGCAGAAACCACAAACAGGAATGACAAAGAATTCCACCCCCTTCAAGATTTCCCTATATTTTAAAAAGAGAATAGAAACTAATTGGTTTTAGGGAAACTTTATTCCCCTGAGCACAATTTTTAAATGCTATCTCTGAAAAACCTTTACCGCTAATTATAATGCTTAGGGACATTTGCTCTTCCCTTGGTACAGGTTTTTAGTTTGTGCAACAAGCTAATGTTAGAGTGAGAACTTGAATCCTTTTCCTAAGATCTCAGACACACTAGTTTCTGAAACAAGAAACATACTAAGGTTAATACTGATCTGAGTTGCTTTTAACTACTGCTGTAACAATAGTCAGAGTTCATGTTGGCGCCATACTAACACAACTTTGCCATTCTCAGCATTGTACAGACTTGAACAGGGTCCAGTTTCCTCTGGCTGAAATGTAACATGCCACAAGTGTGTATATGGATAGGTACCCTGTAAATGGACAAGGCCTTGCAATCAGTCAAAACACTGTATCCCAGATTCAGTCTCCTGGATCTTTGGAGCTGGGAAAAACTCCTGCCTGAGACCTTGGAGAGCTCTGCTGATCACTGTAGACTTACTGAGCACTGTGACCCAGTGGAAGGAGCTTTATCTGTTCATACATCAGCACTGTGGGCTATCAGTGGAATAGATTGCTAGTGTTGTTATCCACCTCTTTGCATAGTAGCTCCCCCTCCCTCTTTGCCTAGTAGCCTTCCTCCCCCTCTGTCACTGTCTTCTGCCAGTGCGGGAAGACTTTTCTGTTTTGTTTGGTGTTCCTACACTGAGCTTTCTTCCTTTTTATGTGGGTTCAATAATTGTTATTTTTAATTGCTCGCTCACTCTCTCACTCTGTCACCCTCTCTCTGTGGTTAAAGCATGTTTTACTGTTTTTGATTGTTCACTGTCTTGGGGACCCTAAACTGGGTGGAAAGGCAGCATATATAAATAAATATCAGAGATTGTCCCTCTCCCCTGCTACTAATAATCTAGCCAGGTGGTCGTTGCACTCCGTTATTTCAAAGAAATATCATGCAAGTGTATGAATACTGAGCACAGTTTGGTGTAGTGGTCAGGAGCACAGACTCTAATCTGGGAGAACCAGGTTTGATTCCCCACTCCTCCACAAGCAGCTGCTGGTGTGACCTTGGGTCAGTCATAAATTCTTTCAGAGCTGTTCTCTCAAGGGCAGTTCTTGAAAGAGCTCTCTCCACCTCACAGGGTGTCTGTTGTGGGGAGGGGAAGGGAAAGGGATTGTGAGCCACTCTGAGACTCCTTCGGGTAGTGAAGGACAGGGTATAATCCAGTCTCTTCTTCTTCTACATTAGTCTCACATATATTCGGAGAGCATGGATAGTGTGAGTTGGGACAGAAGACTGAGCAGATTTTCATCACTGGAATTGCGACAGACCACTCTCCTCATGAGGAGCTGTGGTGGCTCAAGTGTTTAAGACACTGAACTGCAGGCTGTGGAAGGTCAGTAGTTCAGCAGTTCGAGACCCAGGTGCTGCATGATGGAGTGAGCTCCCATCTCTAGTTCCAGCTCCTGCCAATCTAGCAGTTCGAAAGCAAGAAATTGCAAGTAGATAAATAGGTACCACTTCGGTGGGAAGGTAACAGTGTTCCGTGCGCCTTGGTGTTTAGTCATGCCAGCCACATGACCACGGAAACGTCTTCGGACAGCGCTGGCTCTTCGGCTTTGAAATGGAGATGAGCACCGCAACCCTAGAGTCGGATTCGACTGGCTTTCGAGCAAGGGAACCTTTACCTTTACTTTACTCTCCGCATACGGCCAGTTCAGCACCTGGTTGCTGTGCTGGGGCATCCATATTGGGTATCTGATAGGATCTAAGGATGACTGCAGGATCCACCAAAGTGAGGCCCCGATCCATAGCTCTAATGAATATTTCCTGTTGCACTCTGGTACTCAGGAGGCCTGCAGGAAAAGAATGATTACAACAGCGATTTGAGAAGCATGCTCCAGTCCGGGAGGAGCCATTCTCTTGCATGGTAAAGCACCACGGTACATGTGCGTATTTGTGTACTGAAACCTGTAAATGGCCTTAGTGGCTGCATTTGAGTATCCTTTGAACTGCAGCCAGGCTCAGTCAAGAAATACCATGTAAAGGACATAGCTTATTCCACCACCACCCCCTTCATCTTTAACCTAGCACCCTTCGGAGTTTCCCACAAACAGTCCAGCCAGGCTCAGTCAAGAAATACCATGTACAGGACATAGCTTATTCCACCCCTCCCCCTTCATCATTAACCTAACACCCTTCAGAGTTTCCCACAAACAGTTTTAAGCAAGACAAGGTTATTGCTTCAAAGATTCTATAAGGCTTGATTATATGTTCATTCCGCTATTCTGCCATATTGTGAAAGGAAAAGTGATAAGAGTGGTGTTGAGCAGACAGTAATGTTGCTTGTTAAAGGAGAAGTGTTATGGAGCATGGCTGTGTCAGAGTTGGTGCACATGACCAGTTCAATGTAGGTGGTCTGAAGTATGCATTAGCTTAGGGAATCACCATTTCCTTCAGCTTGTCTAACGTTACCTCCTAGAGTAAGTATAATGACTGCCATCTTCAATCTTCATAACAAATTAGGCACAATTATAAAAGATCAGCCAGTGACTACCATTGCTTCCTATGCAATGGTAGTCACTGACTGATTTAGGAATAAATTAGAGCAAATGTCTTGTCCTTTTGAGATCTCAGGCTTTTATAGAAAAGGTGGTTACACTTGTAAAATATGCAAGAATTTTTTTCTCTTAATATGGCACATAAAGTCTTTAAGTAGTATGGACACCAGAATCCCATTTTAAAACAAAGAGCAAATGTTATATATGGAAAAGCATAATAATGTCATTAGAGAAGTGTTTTATAAAGCTGGATAATCATTCCACAGAACTCTAGATAGAACTCTGTCACAAGCTACTTTTTGTCTAGCTGGCTGGGAATGAAATGAAGATCTCTCTACCAGCATGCTTCTGAATGACCAATGAAGTGGGATGTCCACTCAGTTGAAGGGACTAGGAATAAACTCTAATTGGAAACTGAGCTTTACTGCTCCATTTTGCTCTCTGAGTTCACACACTACAGTGCTGTGAAGTCACCCTGGGTAATGATCCTTTCTGATTTTTATGATCAGCAAAGTTCTTCCTAGTGCATTGCTTTCTCAAATGTAATAATTTCCAATCTTTTCTGACTGTATCTTACACTATTCGAAGCATCAGAAGCCCACATGTGATAGTTTGGTAAAATGATGGGAATGAATCATACATGGAGCTGTTTTACATTCAAATCATTTGAGCTGCAGGTAACACTTGATCCTACTGATAACAACATTTGTGCTTTCCTTGGTTCTGAATCAAAGCATGCAAACAGTGTCTTAATGTAATTTATGGCAGTTTAATTCAGAAGAGAGACATGAGAAACGTGGGAGACTGCCAGGTTTCTTAAAGCCATGTGTTACGTAAATGAGTGAACGTGCTGTTATCGGCGTAGATTAGCTCAGGTCACCGCTTGGTCTATAATAGCTGTTTCACAATGTCATTTTTCATTTAAAGGCAACATTATCAAGACTTAATAATAAAGTCATTTATCATTGAGGGTAATCAGAGAGAGAGAGAGAGAGGAGGTCTTTTCTTTCATAAACACAGATTTGGCTGTAGACTGTTTAATAAGTCTATTGTTTGATTAAACTTTTGCTGTAAGGTATGCTTTGAGCAACACTGTTAATATATGTCAAGCCAAATAAAACCCACAAGATTAAAAAGAGAGCAGGGGACATTTTTTATCCTGCACTGTGCTGAGAGAAATGTCTCTGAAATACAAACTATGAATAAATCAGCATGGCAATTCACACAATCACATTCTAGTTTACATCCAAGAGGTTGTGGAGCCTTGATCACATTGTAACGTGGCACTGGGTCAGGAACCATTTGAGTGATAGCAGCCCTTTTCCAGCCCAAGAATACCTCCTTCAACTTAAGTGGCTCTTCTTCCAAATTTGTAAACACCTAGTAGGAAAGGTGCTCCAACCCCTTGTAGCTATTCCAGGAGCAGCATCTTTGCTTCTCATTTGCCTTCCCTGTTCTCTGCTGATCCTAACCTGTGTCTCTTCCTTTTGCCTGTTATCCAGCAACTGAAACAGAATGCAATCATACAGTAAAATTAGGCCTTCCAAGCCCTTATGCTTGATTTATTTATAACATACCTCACAGAAAAGTATAATAATTATGCATGAATGTTATTGTAGCTATTTATCTTGGCTTTGCAAATGCTATAAGGGAAATGTCTGTCTGGTGGGTAGAAATAATTTACATGAAGAAGCAGACAGCAATGACAATCAACTGTAAAAGAAATTAATTCTGTGGTATTCCTTTGGAGTGCATTACATGAGTTGAATTTAATGAGCTGAACTTTCCTACTGGGAGACTAAACTGTAGCAGCCATATGTCACCATGTGACACAGCTTCATCTTCATTTTTGAATATATTTGAGTGCATCTGTGTTCATACTTGTAGAAACCTATGTAGAAATGGGAAAGCCGCTTGGAATTCCTACTTCATGCAGTACTGTTTTTAGTGCTGCAAAATAGTTCTCCAGGAAAGTTGAGAGTGGAGAACTGAGTAGCATTGTCAGTCTCCAGGTGGTAGCTGGAGATCTCCTGCTATGACAACTGATCTCCAAGTGACAGAGATCAGTTCACTCGGAGAAAATGGCCACTTTGGAAGGTGAACTCTATGGCTTTAAGCCCCATTGAAGCCCCTCCCCTCTCCAAACTCCCCTCTCCTTAGACTCCACCCACAAAATATCCAACTCGGAACTGGCAACCCTAGAAGTGAAGGACTTTCTTAGTGCAAACAATTGACAAAAAATTTTGATTACTTGCAAAGAGGAGGTCTGGGAGTGAAGTCTCTGCTTTCCTCCCACCGTGACTAGCCTCATATCATCATGATGGCTGCCATGAGAAGTTTGTGATTGGAGGGGGTGTACATTCATTGATGTCTCTGTGTTATGTATGAGACATTGTAATCTACCACAAGCCCTTCTGCAAACTTCCCCAATTACAGCATTCAGCAACTGGATTTCCATGTTTCTTTTCGGTATCTTCTCCATCACTATATCTTTTTGATATGAGTCAACCAGACCTGTACACATTACTCTAGTGTGAGCAAACCACTTATTTGTGTGTGTTAAGTGCTGTCAAGTTGCTTTCAACTTATGGCGACCCCATGAATTAATGACATCCAGAATGTCCTATCGTTAACAGCCTGGCATGGGTCTTGCAAAGTGAGGGCCTTTGTGGCTTCCTTGACTGAGTCAATCCATCTCATGTCGGGTCTTCCTCTTCTCCTCCTGCCTTCAGCTTTTCCTAGGGTTACTGTCTTTCCCAGTGACTCTTGTCTTCTCATAATGTGACCAAATCAATTTAGTAATTTTAGGTTCTAAGGAGAGTTCAGGCTTGATTTGATCTACAACCCACTTATGTGCCTTTTTGATGGTTCATGGTAACAACTTGTTTACAAAGCAATATTTTGTTTTATTATTAAACCCTTTCTTAGTAAGTCTGAACCCGTCATTGATTTTTTTCATTGCACCCAGACACTCATTTTGAGTGAACTTTCCAATATGACCCCAAAATTTTGTATCTGCATATCTGTGGCTAATTTGGACTCCAGTGATATAGAACTATTCATTACAACAAATAGGAAGCAACTGCTGGAAATGGCAGCTCCATGTTTGTTAACATGTTATAGAACTGACCTCTCTCTTAATGTCATCATGTAGTGCATTTCCCCCCCACCACCACCACCTCTGTTTCACATCATTGGCTGCCACTGTCAGGTATGGAGAAACACCCATGATTTCTTCAGGAAATGAGTATGTTTACTACACAGTAAAAAGGAGAACAAAACCTGTGGTACTGCCTTCAGAATATGCCAAGTGGGTTCTCGCAAGGGATTGCAGTGTGTTTGTGTGTGTGGGACAATTTGGAAACACCATCTGACCTGCCACAATATCCCCTCAGGATTTTCCTAAATTCTCAGTCTCACTTGAACAGTCTGATCTCCCTTTTCCCATTACTATAACTGGCAACCATTTATGGTTTTTGACCTGAGTGTTTAATGCTTCTATCTGTAATGCTTTTTACCAGTTTACAACATACAGAATGTGGGCTGGCACCCACTTTTATAACTTCGATTTCATCTCATATAAATGAAAGAAAAGTACAGCAAGATAGTGCGTTATTTATTAACTGTCCATTAAGTTGCCACTCACTTAGATGAGCTTCTTTTTATTTATCTGGCTATGGTATTTCCAATTTCTCCGTAGACTTCAAGTATCAGCCATTGTGCTCAAAAATCACATGTTCAGAAGGCACCCCCCCCACACACACAAACATTTGTCCATCCAAAGTGCACTGGCTTACTACAGACCTTAGAAAAGGGGAGAAGAGGGGTTGACTCACATATTAGCCTCTGTATGAGAGATCACAGGGATAGAACTCATTTTTTTCACTTGCTTTGGCCTCCCAAGAGTCCAAAAAGGTGACTGCTGCTTGAAACTACTTATCCTGCTTGTTTCTGACTAAGAGGAATCATTTACTCAGCTTCGGTTAAAGGAATCAGACGTAGGTGATGTGAAGGATGTCTGCCTGAGACCCAGGAGAGCTGCGGCTAGTGATAGTTGACAATACCGTTCTTGATAGACTAGTGGCCTAATTCAATATGAGATGTGTGGAGTGCTGCCACCCCATCTTGCCATGAGGCTATAGCATTATCCTTCAGCAATAGCCAGGCTCACTAAGTTGCTTGGGTAACACATGCTTTTGTGCTCTCCAGGGAACAGTTTTTCCTGAAGCAAACAGGATATATTCCCCCCCCCCCAAATAACCAAACAACAAAAAAAAATTTTCAATGGAGAGTTATGCTAAATGTTGCAACATGCTAGAAGCCAGAACATTGTGGTTGCAGAGACGGTACCACATTTCTCTTGGCTTAGATGCATACAGGAGAGTACTTTGGAGTAACAGTCCCATGTTTTAGTCACTGAAGATAAGAGCCCGCTCCCTTCTTCTGGAGTCATGTGCAGACATATAGGGAGTTCTGAATACCTGTGCATCATTAGGAAGCTCTGGGTCTGAGACAGCTGAAGAAATGCGAGGCAACACGTGAAGCTTTTTGCACAGTTTTAGTCCACAATCTCAAAAATGTTGCATATTCTGAATGGGACTCTCAAACATATTGTCAGCCAGATTGCAGAAATCTCGGTGGGTTTAGAAGTCATGTCAAAGCTCATTTTATCACAGTCAGATGTGCTGTGGAGAAAGCAGATGAAGCTGGCTGATGTCCCCGTGCAGCTACTGCAAAAGAATTCCCACTGGCAGTGTCTCTGGAAAGGAAAAAATATCTTCACACTACAAGGGCTTTCTTGTCTCTTACCCCCAGGAGGCCTGTCAAACTCCAGAAGGCCTGTGGTGTGCTTCTTCTGTACCAAAAGAGGCTGATTCTTATTTTGAAATGGTTTCTCTGCCAAAGGGCTCAAGATTATTAATTCTAAAGGGAGACATTCTTCTCAAATAATGTATTTCCTTCACAATGTCTCTCATGTTAGAAAACCTGCCAACATTGCCTTCATCTCAGTCCAACAAGAGAGAATGTGCAAAGAAAACATGACAATGTTGGGGCTAGAGCTTTGTCCAAAAGTTTTGGTTGCCACAAAAAAAAAATCTGCCTAGAGCTTTGAGATATTTGGCAACATCTGATCTGGATTCTCTTGTGCATTATTGTGGTTTGGTGACTTTCTCAATAGTCTCTGGTGTTTCTTTGTTTTGAGAAAGCAAATTATTTTTTCCTAAATGTAACTGTCACAAAGAGGATCTCTCTCATTTATTTAAAAGCTATAAAGTTCACCTCTCCAAAGCCATGGCGTCTTCCTAAAAATAAAACAACATATAGCAATGACAATAATTTATCATTACAGACTTAATAGCAGCAATGACCCAGATTGTTACCCAAACTGGACCAGGAGAAGGGAGAAATTAACTTTAGAGTTCCAGAAAAGAATAACACAAGGCTTTTGGTCTATGTATACCAGGTTGGATCTTTGTAGGAGCACCCCACAATAAAATTAGGAAGAAAGGAGAGTTAGAGTGATTTTAAACACAAACAAGTAGCTTTATTGTATACAAAATAAATAAAAGGAAAAAATGTAAAAGAGCCTACACTAAGCACCTGAGAACTACTTCCATAAGCAATCACACACACACCAGCAAGAGGGTACACTTGATTTAAAAGGAAAAGGGAGGAAATTGGGAAGTTTTAGGGAAGGGACATACAGCCTGAAATCCTGGGCTTGAGGTCTGGAGAGGAGCCTGCAACACCAAGGTTGAGTGATCCAAGGTTGAGTGATCGTTGGATGGGTTTAACATATTGACAAAGAACTGGGAATGAATGATGGGTTTAAGCATCCTCCTGATGGCCCATCCTGGGTGATTCTGATATTAGGCTGCCTTTATCAATGGCTGGGTTGGATTAGCAATACTTAAGGGTTGCCCAGCTGTCTATATCTGAAAATGGTTCACATTACCTTGATGAAGTATCACTTGGAGCAAGGGATAGGATTGCATTGGGCATATCTTAGAATTTAGCACTGAAAGGTTTTTTGTTCTTGAGAACAGATATGCCACTTGAGCTGGGGGAGATTGCACAATTCGAGCATACCCTTCTTCATCCATGGGCTTTCAATGTCTTGGCAGAACCAAGGTGCCTTTATGAGACCTCAAGTTTCAGATCCCCGGGCACTTAGGCTCTGAAAGGGGATGCCTATTAAAAAAACCAAGTCCAAAATAAGAGGGTGACCACACCAACCAAGGGGGTCGCAGCTGGAGGAGGGAGTGGGGTTCCTTACAAGACTCCTAAAGCCCATGTAGTAGCCTACCTCTGGAAAAAGTTCCACAAGACAAGAGTAACTCTGAACATCTTCAGGGAAGCTGTTCCACAGCCTCATATGAATGGTAGCAAATGCCTGCTCCTTGGCAAAGATATCTTCTTCTGACATGGTATGGGAACTCAGAATAGGAAGAACCACACACAACATAGAAATTGACATGGGTCACATGTGAAGGTGGCCTCTCAGATAAATGGATCATAGTGATATAACAGGTAAACAACAGAACCTTCAGTTGTACCCAGAAATATATTAGTACTTACTGCATTTGTAGAATAGGTTGGATATAGGGGAGAATGGGCTATGAGGAATTGTTGCAGAGGGAACAATTTCTGTATACCTGCAGCACAGAGAAAACTCTAATTAGCCTGGTTTTGCTGTTTTTGTCATTTGCACGAGCTGCTCACTTTACTGTTTATTTCTTATTTATTTATTTCATTCCATTTCTATCCCGCCCTCCCCACACGTGGGCTCAGGGCGGCTTACAGGGCACAAGGTGCTATAAAACAGATGCGTTAAAACAACAGAAGCTAAAAATATTAATATCTCACAGATACATGAAGGACTAGATTGCACATTCTCCATTACATGTCATGAGGAGGTCCAAAGTCAAAATCAAAAGGGAGACGGCATGAGCCATGATGTTCCCATTTCCCATCGGTCCATCCCCGACGGTCCTGCTCCACATATATGCGGTGGTGGTAGTGGCGGCGGTAGTGGCGGCGGTAGTGGCAGCGGCGGCCCCTACTCAAAAGCCTGGCGGAAGAGCTCTGTCTTATAGGCTCTGCGAAACTGTAAAAGGTCCCGCAGAGCCCTGATCTCCTCCGGGAGCTCATTCCACCAGATAGGGGTCGCCACCGAAAAGGACCTGGCCTTCGTGGTAGCTAGCCTGGCCTCTTTAGGGCCCAGGGTCACTAAACGGTGCTGTGACCCCGACCGAAGTGCTCTTTGGGGCCTGTATGGGGAAAGGCGGTCCCTCAGGTATGTCGGACCCAGGCCATGTAGGGCTTTAAAGGTAAGCACCAGCACTTTGAAACGAATCCGGTACACTATAGGCAGCCAGTGCAGCACCTTCAGCACAGGTTGGATGTGTTCCTATTTAGGGGCACCCACCAACAACCTGGCTGCCGCATTCTGCACCAGCTGCAGCCTCCGGAGTTGTGACAAAGGCAGCCCCATGTAGAGAGCGTTACAGTAGTCTAGCCTCGAGGTGACCGTCACATGGATCACTGTGGCCAGATCGTCGCGGCTAAGGAAGGGGACCAACTGCTGCGCCAGCCGAAGATGATAAAAGGCAGCTCTAGCAGTGGCCGCTACCTGTGATATCTGTGTTTATGAAGGCAGAGATGAAACTTCAAGGGGAATTTCAATATATTCCACCATAGTATCCTTCAGCTCCATTTTATGGTGGTTATTATGTGGGTTGCCACAAATCTCTATCTTGTCAATCATAATGTCACCATGAAACCAGAAACCATTGGGAGAGGTTGGGTTTGGGAGTGAAGCATGCTGTGAATATGATGTTGATGATATTTAATTCTGTTGCTCTTTTCATCTAATCTGGGTGAGGTGGTTAACCTACTGAGTAAGTGTTTGTGATCAGTAATGGACTGCATGAGGGCTAACAAACTAAAACTCAATCAAGCCAAGTATGAGGTGATAACAGTCAGTGTTTTAATTGATCCTGCATATTAAAATCAATATATTTTGGATTGGGTTGCATTTCACTAAAGAATCAGGGTGCTAAAGGATTAGGACACTCGTATGTCATCCAGGACCGGTGTGGTTTTCATTAGCTTCAGTTGGTATGCCACTGTCGTATACACTTTGACAGCTTCCAAGCTTGACTTTCAGTAGGATGACCTCTGCAAAGCATTAGGGAACTACAGCTGGTCTGCTGCAGTCCGTTTGTTAACCGGGATTTACCACAGTTATTACTGTTGTGCTTACACCTTTACTGGCTTCAGTTGACTTCAGGAACAATTCAGAGTTCTGTTACTTCCTTCCAGCCCCTAAGCAGCTTGGTACCGACATGGCTACTAACTGTCGCATGAAACATCTACCCTGCCATTCCTAGGCAGCGTTAAGCAGAGACAGGGTTTCTGTGGTGGGAGTGAAACTTTGGAATGGCTTCCTTAGAGAAGTCCACTTTGGCCTCCTCTGTTTGATAGCAAAAGGAAAACAAGCTTGTTATTGTTTGGAAGTGATTCTGTGGGTTGCCTTGACTATGTTTCATGGGAAGGAGAGATGCAAATATTTTCAGTCATACACGCATGCACAAACACACACACTCACAAGATTGTAGCCAGTTTCTTAGCTGGCATAATTCAAAACAGCAACACTGGATTTCAGGGACTCCGCTGCTGTGCTTTACATGTAGCGTTGCCAATTTACATAAGTCAAAAGGCTGGCTCTTGAATTGTATAGTCTGCCTTTTGTGTTTTATTTCCTTTCCAGTTTTTCCCCTTGGTAGGTGGTACAGAATAGGCATTTAATTAGTTGCAGGCTGCAAATGACAACCAAACCCCTCACATTGTTTACATTTCTGAACCAGACTGTATCTGGAATGTGCTCTGTGGCTGACTATGTTTCAGACTCCACCAGTGACTTTATAATTTGTGTTTAGGAGATGATAGCAATCGTTTCTACTGTACTGAGGGGGAAAAAAGGAATGCAGTTCCTTATAATACTCTTGCATGCATATCTTGCTAAACTTATAGTAAGAAAAATCTTTTTGACATTATATAGTTTCCTGGGCTTAATTCAGAGGCTTGTTGTGTATACTTGCTCCAGGTCATTTTGCCCTGCCAGCATGTGGAGCCTGGCAATGTACCTTAGCATGGCAATGCCCATGCAATCATGTAGCCATAATAATTTCTCTGGGTGCTAGGAATGGGAAAGGTAGGGGTGCACACAGGCAATCTACATCCTGGTTGCTTTCATCCCCAGAAGCAGAGAACAGCTGAAGTGCAGTTAATGATATGTGGAATACAGAAACCACTTCAGTTCTTTTACACTTTAGGCTAGAAAATGGATGACTTGAGCCCTGCCTGATAGCAGCTGGCAGGCTATAGAAAGTGCTTAATGAACCTTTCTTTAATTTATAATTCCTTAGTGAGAGTGAGAACATTTTGTTGTGTACAACACAAAATAAGCAGGCTCCAATGTTAACTCTTGTCATTAAATACAATCCAAATGTGAATACCAAAATCTAAATTCTAATGCAAATCATATCCTCCAGTTATGATGTTCCAATAATTTTCTCAGCATCATGGAAAATATGTCTGGAAGAGGCGGTGTCTATGGCGCAACGATGGCAGATGCCTTTCCCGAGGTTCGGGGAGGGCGCTCTGCACAGCAGCGGAGGGGAGGGGTGCCGCTGGATCGGTGCCTCCATGGGGGGTCAGGGAGGCCCCCCGGGCCATAGGGCTTTGAGAGTGAGCCTCTTTTTCTGCTATCTGCAGGGAAATTGAGGCTGCCCTCTGCCCTGACGGTCCTCCCCGCTGTCTGTGTCCTCTTAGCGAGGCACAAGATGTGCCGACCCAGTCAAGCGCAGGAGATCTGGCGAATAAGCAATTACGAGTGTGGTTAAGAAACAATGAACTGTGAGTTAAAATGAGCGAACCGTAAACAGAAGCGTAAATTCCCCCCCTCCGAAACCTTTTGAGCAATTGGAATCCTGCTGAGAGAGGGAGAGACAATTGTAAACGGAAAACTTTGAAGTGACCCCCCCAAAAAAACCTCTTGAGTGACTGGAATCGTGCTGAGAGAGGGAGGCCTCTCTGATGCATTTAGATAAGCAGAGGAGGGAGGAGAGAGAGAGAGAGAAAGAGACAATTGTAAACCGATACTTGGAAGCGAAAAGCCATGGGAGAGTATTTATGTGACTAAACAGCATATAAGTGATTTTCAGAGCCGGGGAGAAAATGATTTTATATTGGAATTAAAGTGTAAAAATGGCGGACACTCCAAAAAAGTCAGCAAAAACAACTCCGAGAAGAAGGGAAGTGAAAGTTATAGAACTCATAGCAGAAGCCACCAAGCCGATTCTTGAGCAACTTGTTGGTATTAACTATCAGCTTGCCAAGATAAATCAACAACTCGTGTCCCGGCAGCTGCAGTTGGCAACAATAGCAGAAAAGATGGAACAAAGGGCTATCAAAGCAAAAGAGATGGACACTAAAACTAACAGCGATCTCAAAGAGACAAGGAGGGAAAGCATGAGAGAAACAGAAAAGATTTACAAGGACTTCCTTCCCTGCAGATGTTTTCAGAAAGTGTCGTCTTAAATTCAGCTGATAGAAAAGAGCTTGAACCTGACCTCAAGATCAAGAAGCCTGTGAGATGCCACTGGGCCCTGAGGATGAGACCAAGAAGGAAGAGGCTTAAGACTGGCGGTGTTATCCCTTTGGAGACGGAGGAGGGTTGCAGAATTTCGAGTGAATGTCTAAGAAGCCATCAAGACTTTAGAGAGAATTAGCATAGATGTAAAGGTGGAAGGACTCTGAAAATTGCCCTTACGAAGAGAGCTAGAGGAGATGCTCTGGAAATCTTCTCATAACAAGTAATAAACTAACACATAAGATTAGAAAGACAGGATCTCACAAAGTATATTGTTTATTAACAGTTTTTTTTCATTACTAACTGCAGTTTAACAGGGTAATGATCTCCTACTCTTGGGTTTTTAGTTTAGTGTGGGTTACTTTTCTTTCTCCTTAGTTGTAGTTCCCCTTCCCTTCTTTTCTTTGTAGTTTAGGTAGTATTATAAAAAATAAAAAAATCTCCTCCAGGGGTCCTAAAAAACAAAAAAAAGAAAAAATGTCTGGAAAAGGCTATCTGAAGGGGGGGAGACACTCATATACCATGTAACTACAAAAATTGCATTGGGTCAAAAAGCTGTGCCTTTTCCCTGAGACATGCTGCTGCCAGGCATGGAGCAGCAGTCAGCATCTTCTGCTGCAGTCGCTGCCACCACCAAACCCATCACGGCTGTTGTGTCTCACTGCTGACTGCCAAGGTAATTTATTTTTCGGAGGATGTAAAACCCCTGTGTTTTTTCCCCAGATTTTTTGCAAACCTGGGGAGTGCCCCAAGTGTGCAGAAGTGGATAACTCACTGAAAATGTTGAGACAGTGTGTGACTGCAATAAAGAAGGCCAATGCTATGCTGGGGATTATTAGGAAGGGTATTGAAAACAGATCAGCCAATATCATAATGCCCCTATATAAATCAATGGTGAGACCTCATTTGGAATACTGTGTGCAGTTCTGGTCACCACACCTTAAAAAGGATATTACAGATTTGGAAAAGGTGCAGAAAAGGGCAACTCGAATGATAAAAGGGTTGGAACACTTTCCCTATGTAAAGGTAAAGGTTCCCTTGCTCGAAAGCCAGTCGAATCTGACTCTAGGGTTGCGGTGCTCATCTCTGTTTCAAAGCTGAAGAGCCAGTGCTGTCTGAAGACGTTTCCGTGGTCACCAAGGTGCACGGAACCCTGTTACCTTCCTACTGAAGTGGTACCTATTTATCTACTTGCAATTTCTTACTTTTGAACTGCTAGGTTGGCAGGAGCTGGAACTAGAGATGGGAGCTCACTCCATCATGCGGCACCCAGGTATCGAACTGCTGAACTACTGACCTTCTACAGCCTGCAGTTCAGCATCTTAACCACTTGAGCCACCACAGCTCCCTTTCCCTATGAGGAAAGGTTAAAGCGCTTAGGGCTCTTTAGCTTGGAGAAACGACGACTGAGGGGTGACATGATTGAGGTTTATAAGATTATGATTGGGATAGAGCAGGTAGAGAAAGAGGTACTTTTCTCCCTTTCTCACAATAGAAGAACTCGTGGGCACTCAATGAAATTGCTGAGCGGTCGTGTTAGAACGGATAAAAGGAAGTACTTCTTCACCCAAAGAGTGATTAACACATGGAATTCACTGCCACAGGAAGTGGTGGCGGCTACAAGCATGAACGACTTCAAAAGGGAATTAGATAAGCAAATGGAGCAGAGGTCCATCGGTGGCTGTTAGCCACAAATTATAGATAGGGACTCTGGGGCAAGTGATGCTCTGTCTTCTTGGTGCTTGGGGGGGAGGTCAACAGTGGGAGGGCTTCTAATGTCCTGGCCCCACTGGTGGACCTCCTGATGGCACTGGTATTTCTGGCCACTGTGTGATACAGAGTGTTGGACTGGATGGGCCTTTGGCCTGATCCAACATTGGCGTCTCGTATGTTCTCTCTTTAGCCTCCACATGGTCCTAATCTGTGAATTTAGATAGCCACTGATAGTGGCCACAGGTGTCTAATAGTATATAGATGGTCCCTATGACCCATTCCAGTCAACATTCTGGCTGTAGCATTCTGTACCAACTGTAGCTTCTGGATACTCTTCAAGGACAGCCCCATCTGGAGTACACTGCAACAGCTTAATCTAGATGTTACCAGGGCATGCAGAACAGTAGCAAGATCTTCTTTTGCTCAGGAAGGGCCACAGCTTGTTCACCAAAGCTTTATCCAACAGGAAGCTGGGGTCCGGCAGCACTCCCAAGCTATGAACCTGCTTCTTTAGGGGAAGTTTTATGTTAGCACTTACGGTGTTTCAACTATTTTACTCATTAGAACTGAATACATCTTTTAAACGTAGTACTATCTGTTCCAGGACTTAAGGAGCAGAGCAAACTAGAAATCCAATGTGAATAAATTAATTAAAATGAATGCATTCCCAACTGATCTTTGGGGGGGAAATATAGAAAACTGCTATATGTGTTTCTCCATCTACTGCAGCTAATTTCTCCCCTGTATGCTGTCCCCAGAACCATAAAGAATTATCTGGCTTGCATTTTAAATAACTTGCTTCATCAAATCATTCCATCTCTGAAGTCATCTCTGGTGCCTTTTGTTTATACTGGCTCTTTGCTTGTGACACAATTGGAAAGGGTTGCCATTGTTTCCTCATGCTTTCTTGACCCAGCCAGAGCTATTTACTCTGCAGGACCTTTTTTACTGTGCACTTGTTCTCTCTCTGCCTGTGACATGCTGTGCTTTGGACGTGTGTGGGCTGACCCACGGCTGGGAGATATTGGGCCAGATGGTGTTTTGAGCTTCCTAAGTCTTACAAAACTGTAAAATGTCCCGGAAAAGGAGAGGGATATGTGAAGCCTTGAGAAAACTAGCTTATCTTCAGATTCATACTGTCCTTTTACTTCTAAATGTCATAATTGTCATAAGCCTGCCCCCAGATTGTATGTGGGAAATAATGCTCATATGCTTTCCAAGTCTTGTAGTCATGTGTCCATTCAGTGAAAAATGAGAACAGTGGTGGGTAGGGATGCCCTGATGTAACACATTGGAAGACAGGTGCATCCTGTACCTGGAAACCATATAAGCATCAACAACCCTCCCGCTAGTGGACTGTATTTGGGAGGCTGGGTGGAGATGAGAGAGGAGCTCTCATGTGGCAAAAGGGAGCCCTTGTTACTGAAGGATTCCCCATTGGATATGCCTCTCAGTGAGAGGAGAACATTTATTATTCTTGTTTCTATCATGGCCAAGAACATATTAATGCTTCCACTCATTTCAGTGTTATTATGTGATGAAGACAGTCATGTGCGTAAAAGTGGCCAGCTGTTCCCTTAATGATTATTTTTATACACAGTCTCTTGAAGGTTTTTGACTGTGTACAGTTAGTTATTGTGCTGGCAGGGGTCTTGTTGTAGAAAAAGAGCTGCCGGAGCTTGCTGGGAAATATTTTCATGCCTGGATCAATTGCAGAGCATGACTAGGTTTCTTGGATGTGGATGATCCTCAGGCAAACTTGTCATTTGAAGTGGTTACCTTCACTTATCTGTCTCTGGTGGGAAAAACAATGTTTAAATGTTCTCCTCTTCCTGTGGCCAAGAAAGTGAGTCACTCCGTTTGGCTATTCTATTACTTCACATGTCTGGTATTTATTATACTTGCAGTCAAGAAACAAAGGATCTGACAAGCTACTAAGATTTATTTTGAAATATTGAACTCACAACTTGATTTAGAGAGCAAAAGAAACCACTAGGAGATCCTTTTATGTGCAGTTGTCACTCATATTTCTCTTGGTGACCATCTGATTTGTTATTTTCTGCCCTTATTTTTATGGCAGAGTCACAGTCCAGCCAACGATAAGCCCATTGTCTTTGACTTGAAAGGGGAAGATTTAAGTATGTAATTGGTTCTTTCGTTTAAATCAATTACTTAAATGTCCTTAACTTTTGGCTGGATCATACCCCTAGCCTAGCGGATCTCTTCTATTCTTGCTTGATGGCAGATTTATCCAAAAAAGTCTCATTGACTTGGAAGTACTGTAGAATCCTGTAATGGGAAATTAACCAAGCACCACTAGAAGCTGGCATTCAGAAAGAGCTGCTTGAGGGAAAAAATGAAAAGGGAATGAGCACAGCATTGCTTTTATGGAGCAATACGTTGCCCCACACAATAATGTTCCTGGAGGCATCCTTTGTAAAGGGAGGGGAAAGGCAGTACTTTGTTTCTGAATATATTTTTTGCATAAAAACACCCCCTGTACAGCACCCATACAAAAATCCTTTAGACTGACAGTGCAAAATCCTGTGCAGAGTTACACCCTTCTAACCCCATTAACTTCAGCCAATTTAGCAGGCTGTAACTTTCTCTGCTCTGGATCCCACCATGTGGAGCAACCTGCCTGAAGAGGCCAGGTAGGTCAGGACACTTCTGCTATTCCACAGAATGTGCAAAACAGAAATATTCGGGGGGGGGATTTTTATAAAGAGAGCAGAACTGCAGTGTAATAAAACACTCCAGGAGGACACTTTTATATGAAAACAGGATTGCAGTCCATTACAATTGTTTATTGTAATAATTATGGTTTTTTTGGATAGGGGCCATGGCTCAGTGGTACAGTGTCTTCTTTGCATGCACAGGTCCCTGGGTCAACCACTGGCATCTCCAGTTGAAAGAATTAGGTAGTAGGTGATGTGAAAGACCTGAGATCATGGAGAGCCACTGCCAGTCTGCGTAGGCAATACTGACCATGATGAACTGATGGTCTGATTGAGTATAAGGCCAGCTTCTTGTGTTCATTGTATATATCACCTTGCTTTTATTGCACTGTCTTCTGTCCTTGTAATCTACTCTCTGCCTTGTTTATGATAGATCTTCCCTTAGACAGGTTTCTGTTTGCATTGTTTCCTAATTTCTGTCATCTTAGCATTGTTACTGTATGATTTGTCCTGTCTAATTGAACTGTTTTCTATATTTTTTTTAAATTCGCCATGCATCTCAGTGAGAAAGGAAGGCTATACATGACGTTAAGTAAATAAATAAATAGATAAATCTGCTCAGTGTGAGTACACGAAACTCCAAGCACCCAAGTTCTCTTCATTCACTTCCATAAAGTGGAAATGTGCAGTATGAAAAACTGGATAATCACCATGGACATACAAAACATGGTCCATTCTTAAAGGAATGTGGAAAGGCCCTGCCTCTGTGGGGTCTTGATGGTATCCATAGAAGCTAAACGTTTTTTATCTGCAAAAGGGGCATCCTACTCTGTGACACCATGACCTCTTTGCCGGTACTTTGTCTGTTACCAGTGGTTGTACTGACTCAGGCTTCTTGCTTTTTTAGCTGTTGATAAACAAACAAACAAACAAACAAACAAACAAACAAACAAACAAACAAACAAACATCTCAAGGAGTATTGAGGAGGTGCTTACGCTTTGTAATTGCAATAAAAAGAAATTTAGCAACATTCCTTGAAATAGCCGTGGATTTGTCCTCCAGTAAGTGTTTCAGCAAAAGTTCCTCGGACTGGATTACTAATTGTCCTTAAAATCTAAATGACCTTAATAAAGGCGTAATTAAAAGGGCTCTTTATTCTGCATAGTAAGAGCAATGAAATAATATATGGGGGAGGGACTCTATTGACTCGGAAGGGCATGAGCAGAATCTCAGATGTCTGGGGATACGTTGAAATCTTCCGGAAAGAACTGCAGATGGAAAAGTGTCAAATCTGGCTCTGGAAGCTCCATGACCTCTTTGCCGGTACTTTGTATGTTACCAGTGGTTGTACTGACTCAGCCTTCTTGCTTTTTTAGCTGTTGATGTTTTTACTTAGACACCTTTACATTTATTTATTTAGCCAAAATGTTTTCTGTTACACCTTTTAATATAACTTACCATTTGCCTGCTCTCTGAAGGCAACCCACTACCGTCAGTCCCAATTCCCTACCTTCAAGAAATTGAGGAGTGGAATATAAAATTGCTGGAAAATGAACTCCAAAGTGATGAATTTTTTCCATGTCTCTATGGTCTTTACCATACAGATTAGGGGGAAATTCATAGAACATCACCCAGAAATGATGTCAAATACTCCCAAAATCCACCCTTCCCAAGCACTGCCTCACAAGCTCCCAGAATTTGCCGAGGCACTCCTAGATTTCTGTGTCAAGCAACCTTTTTCCTATGCTTGAAACAAGCACAAACTTGGGAAATAACTCTGGAAGGGACTTGGAATGGCAGACAGTGAGGGAAACAATACTTAAGTTTTAATAGTTATTGGACATGTAAAATTAACATAAGAAAAAGCAGGACATTCTGGTAGATTGACAGAGCAATATGGAATACTAAATTTGGGAAATTCCTGAAATGCAGATAACTAGATAGCATACAATTTTACACCAACATATATGAAACTAGCAACAACAGTGTAGGAGAGCCAGTTTAGTATAGTGGTTAGGAGCGCAGACTCTAATTTGGGAGAACTGGGTTTGACTCTCCACTCCTCCACATGCAGCTGCCGGTGTGACCTTGGGTCAGTCATAAGTTCTTTCAGAGCTGTTCTCCTAAGGACAGTTCTGGAAAGAGCTCTCTCAACAGGGTGTCTGTTGTGGGGAGGGGAAGGGAAAGGAGATTGTAAGCCACTCTGAGACTCCTTTGGGTAGTGAAGGGTGGGGTAGAAGAGAAGAGATTGGATTTATACCCTGCCCTTCACTGTATAAATCCAATCTCTTCTTCTTTAACAAGCAAATCAGAAGACTCCGAGTGGAAGCTGTCCTAGTTATGCTAGATATTCCTACATGAGGCTGGTCCAGAAAGTCAGACCCCACCCCTGATGTTGTTCACTGCACAGTGTCCCCAGGTGGAGGGGGGCAGGGGGCCAGAGGATGCAGGTTCTTTTTGCATAGTGCTTCAGTGAAAGGTTGAGACTTAGGAAGAAGGAAGAGTGGGAGTCTTAGAGCAGCAGAGTAGAAAGTTTCATGCGCTGCTTAGTCTGGAAATCTTAATGCCACTGAAGAGGTTCCAAAGCAGTGAGGGGAAGGATCCAGGTGAAGAGGAGGGGTCTCTGACCAGTGATTTCAGTGGTGGAGGAACAATCCTTGTGGATCAGATTGAACCTAATTTCTCCCTTGCTGGGATGCTATCTTTATCCTATTTCCCCCTGCAGTTCTCCCTGGAAATAAACACCCCACTGCTCAGCTACTTTTACTTGCCTCTGGAGAAAATGTATAGATATATGAATCTTCCCCCACCCCCTTCCCAGTTGGGCTATAAGCATCCCAGGGTGGCTTTTTGAGAAAAGAAAAAAAGTTTTTAAAACTGATGGGGGGGGGGAGTAAGAGGTAATTTGATCCTAAGAGGGTGCTATGCTATGGGAGAGATCTCTTCTGGAAAGGTATTGTTGAAAGGTCATACAAATGTCACATTGGTGGAGGAGCTGGTGGAGGAGCCCCTAGTGGTCTGTCTGATGTTATTAGGTCCTGGCTGTAAGAACAGTGTTGCCGGGGTTTATTTAGCACAGAGTTGACATCTGTGTTTGTTGCAGGGTCTGGTCCCAGGGCTTGTGTGTCTGTTACGTGGCTCATTCTTGCTGAAAAGTTTTAGTTTGGGAGACTGTCTCTTAAGAGAATCTAGGCCTATAACCCAAGACTTGAATAAATGTAGGCCTCTGCTGCAGTTATTTAGTGCACTGGTACAACGTCAAGCAGTTTCATGGATCTAAAGAGGAAAGAGAAGCAGAAAGAAAGGATTGTGTATATAAATGCTGGGAATGTCCTCTTCTGTACCATGGCAACAATATTTAAGAATATTGCTCTAAGACACAAAGGTTGCTCTCTCGGGCTTCTCACATACCAAGATACACCAACACTTTACTAATTTATTGTATCCTGACCTCAGTGAAAACAGTGTGTTCATTTTTTAATGTTCATTGCTCGGAATATATTGCTTAGAAAATTTATTTTTGGAAGCATTGTAATTTATGTGAACTTTATGACTGACTGGTGGTAGCTTGACTATAAAATTGACATTTATAACTATGCTCCTGGTAATTTCCTTGACTTGCTCAGAACCTAAGCAGACATCCATTGCAATTGGTGCTTCCCACTGTGCCTGGAGGCACAAATGAGAATATTTAATTTGGGGGGGGGGGGCTGTTGACTAACTTCCCCAATGAATTTTAACAGCAATTACAGCTTGAGCCGCAGGCATTTCCTGAGGACTGAAGAGCTGCCTGAGTTTAATGGATCGCGGCAGAGCCTTGGGCTATCAACTTTTTCATTAATCCAGGAAATACCTTGGGCTGCAATCATAATTGCTGACATTCTTGCACAAACACTGATTACAGAAGTTAATAAAGTGACAAAGGAAAGAGCCAAAGGAAACAACAGTGCTTGTTCTCACATGGATCTGTTGCAATGTTTATTTGCCTCCGAACATAGGGGTCTGTAGGAGAAATAACAAAAACACAATTTATAATTATAATGTTGCAGCAGACTGGTTGGGACGTGCACAAGGAAATTCAAATCCAAGGGTGCAAGTTTAGGTTCTAGAGACAGTGTTCTCTTAGAATTTGCAATCTTCATGTCTGTTCATAATCTGAATAGTTTCCTTCTTCAAATAGTTGGTGGCTTCTGGCCAAATGCCCTGTCAAAATCTCTTTCTGATCTGGAATGAACTGGGCTTCTGAGTGTCTTTGGAACTGGAAGCAAATGCTTATGCATGATACCGCATTATCTCACCTTGAGTTCCAGTGCTCCTCAGTGAAATTCATGTCAGACTAAGGTAGGATTGCCAGCTTTGGGTTAGAAAATACTGGGAGATTTCTTTTGGGGGGGGAGCCTGGAGAAGGTGGAGTTTGGAGAGCGAGGGACCTCAGCAAATGGTAATGCCATAGAGTCCACCCTCCAAAGCAGCCGGGGGAATTGGTCTTGGTCATCTGGAGAGCAACTGAAATAGTGGGGGATATCCAGGTGCCACTTGCAGATTGGCAACCCAAGACGGGGGGATGCCAGACTGCAACCTGAAAATCCTACCCATAACTTTTAAATTTCTTTTTTTTAAATACATTTTCTTTATTCATTTTTACAATAAAATATCAATTTATAACATAATATACATCCATAGATTGCAGAAACGTTCCCATATTCCACCATATATTGCCTTCTGATTTCTTATCAAGTCATAGCTTTTATATATGATGATTTCCCATAAAGCACTTATTTGTCTTTACTCCCTATTACATATATATCATCCTTGTTTTTCCTTCAACCATCTAGAAAACTTCAACCAAAATTTTCAAAATCAAAACTTAACATATCATAGCTTTTATTTATAATGATTCCACAATTCCTTCTGGTTTCTCATCAAGTCCTAGCTTTTTTATCTAATGATTTCCCATAAAGCACTTATTTGTCTTTAATCCTCATCATATAGATTCCATCCTTGTTTTTCATTTAACCATCTATAAAACTTTAACCAATTTTTTTTAAATTTCCCATCCTTTTTCTTTCATAAGAAATTTTAATTTCTCCATCTCAGCAACCTCTAATATTTTTTTAATCACTTCTTCTCTCGTAGGAGTTTCTTCATTTTTCCACTTACTAGCATATAAAATCCTGGCTGCAGTAATAATATGCATCACTAAATAACTTTCCTTTTTCTTAAAGGTATCTGGGATAAAGTTTAGTAAAAAACATTCCGGTTCGAATGGTATCGTTCTACCCAACATCTCATCAATCATCTCTTTGAGCAGCTTCCAATATTTTTTTTGCCTTATTGCATAGCCACCATAAATGAAAAAAAGTTCCATCTCTTTGTTTACATTTCCAACAGTTTGTCCCGATTTTCTTATCAAACCTATTCAACCTAACTGGAGATATATGCCATCTGTAGAACATTTTTATAATATTTTCTTTAAACGAAGTTGTTCTGAACCATTTTATATTTTTCTCCCAGACCTTTTAAATTTCTGTGGCAGCATGAAAGCACACAGCACCTTCATTAGTGGTCTCTATTTGTGCCTTTCCTCAGTATGGTTACCAACCTCCAGGTGGGGCCTGGAGAACTCTTGGAATTACTACCCATCTCCAAACTAGAGAAATCAGTTCCCCTGGAGAAAATGGCTGCTTTGCAGTTTGGAGTCTATATCATTATATCCCACTGAGGCTTCTCCCCTTCCCAAACCTCACCCTCCCCAGGTTCCACCCCCAAATCTCCAGGAATTCCCGAACCTGGAGCTGGCAACTGTATGTTACAAGTAGTGCTCATAGGAGAAGAGTAAAGGATGGGGACCACACTGACTTCATTCTCATATACTGCCTCAGAATTTTTCCATACTGTAACAAAAAATCCTGGATTATACATACATACTGCCTTATACTGAATCAGACCGTTGCCCCATCACAGTCACAGTATTATCTACTCAGACTGGCAGTGGCTCTCCATGGTCTCAGGCATCTCCTAGTGCCACATGCTTTTCAGTGGAGATGCCAGGGATTGAACCTGGGACCTTCTGCATGGAAAGCGGATGCTATACCCCTAAACCACAGCTCCTCCCCAATAATCTGGCAGAAGCAACAGTCCCTGCAGCTTTTGCTGCTCTATTTGCACAATGCCACCATTGTTCAATAAGAATGCTCTGAACCGTAATCAAAGGCATTGTCTGTGTGAGTGTGTAAAGTGCCATCAAGTTGCAGCTGACTTATGGCCACCCCAACAAGGGACTTAGGAGGCAAGTAAGAAGCAGAGGTGATTTGCCCTTGCCTTTCTCTGCAGAGTCTTCCTTGGTGGTCTCCCTTCCAAGTGTGTTCCTTCTAAACTTAGTGTGAGCTAGCTCACAGTTTTTTTAGCCTCCAGCTCACACATTTTTCACACAACCACCACACAACATAGTTTTCTCTCTAACAGATTTTTAAAAATATAAATGTGTGATGGATAGCATATCTCCTCCCATTGGGGTGTGTGTCTCAATTTCCAGTACAAAAGAACTGGAAAATAAATGCCTTAACTTTTAGAAGAAGTGTAGAAGATTAGGTTTTTATACCCCACTTTTCTCTACCCAAAGGAGTCTCAGAGCAGCTTACAATCACCTTCCCTCTCCTCTCTCCACAACAGACACCTTGTGAAGTAGGTGGAACTGAGAAAGTTCTGACTGGCCCAAGGTCACCCAGTAGGTCTCGTATAGTTCTCCAGATTACAGCCCACCTCTCTTAATCACTACACCACACTGGCTCTGTTGTGAAGGCTGAGTCTCATTCAGGGTTGCCAGGTCCCACCAGCCATTGGCAGGGGATGGGGGGTAGGGTTGCCAGCTCTAGTCTTGGAAACTCCTGGAGATTTGGGGGTGGAGCCTGGGAAGGACAGGGACCTCAGTGGGGCACAGTGCCATAGAGGCCACCATACAGAGCATCCATTATCTCCAGGGGAACTGATCTCTGTAGTCTGGAGATGAGCTGTAATTCCAGGGGATTACCAGGTCCCACCTGGGGGCTGGCATCCCTAGCTGTCGTTGTGCTTTGAATTATATGATCAGGAGCATACTAGGACACAATTGCTTTCCACTTTCTCCACATTGCTCCCCTTTGAACCCTTGGACCTCCCTGATACCCTTTCTTCCTCCCCAACTACTTGCTAGTAATGATAACAGCAGGAGCACTCATAGCAAGGAGGGCTGACATCAAAGCCTTGTCAAGTTGTTGCAGCGGTGTTCCAGGCATAACAGCTCCTGGGAAATGTAGTTTTCCATAACTCCTATATCCTTAACTACATTTTCTAGCATCAATGGCATGAGAGCCAGTTCGGTGTAGTGGTTAAGTGCACGGACTCTAATCTAGGACACTCTTCCACTTGCAGCTGCTGGATGACCTTGGTTCTGTCAGAGCTGTTCTCTCAAGGACAGTTCTGGAAAGAGCTCTCTCAGCCCCACCTACCTCACAAGGTACCTGTTGTGGGGAGGAGAAGGGAAAGGAGTTTGTAAGCCATTCTGAGATTCTGATTGAAGGGCGGGGTATAAATCCAATCTCCTCCTCCTCCTCTTCTTTTGAAAAGCATGCTCATGATATGTCAGAAGGACTGCTTCTTCCCCTATGTACCATCAGGACAGTGAGCCCTACTGGAGGTTCCATCTCTCTGCTAGGCAGGCCTCGGTTCCGGAGCACACCAGAGCACCGCCCTGCCAGTCAGGAGCCAAGGGGGCGGGCACATAAGCGCCTGTGATTTTGGAGCCTCTCCCTCAAACCCCCTCTCCTCCAGCCCCCAGAATATACCCTATGTTTTCACCATTTACTTCAATGGCCCATAGGATATAATGGGGCCGAACTGCTGGAAGCCGATTCAGATCAGAGAATCTGATTCGACCCGTAGCAGCCTGAAAGGGGCCTGAATGGGCCATTTTCGGGGGTGCATTTGGTTCAGACGAACCGAATGCACATCCCTCCAGCAGCCAGCTTGCTCGGGCTCTCTGCAGCCACGGGGATCTTGAGCAAACCACTGCCTCTCCTTCCCTCCAGCAACCGGCTTGCTCGGGCTCTCTGCAGCCGCGGGGATCCTGAGCAGTGTTCCCTCCAAGCTGAGTTAGTGTGAGCTAGCTCACAGTTTTTTAGCCTCTGGCTCACACATTTTTGTCTTAGCTGAGGAAGGATAGCTCCAGGGCAAACTAATTTATGCAGTAACCTAATCGCTAGTCCACAACTTTAATGCCAGTAGCTCACAAAGTAGAATTTTTGCTCACAAGACTCCACAGCTTAGAGGGAACATTGATCCTGAGCAATCCAAGGGAAGGGAAGGTGGTTTAAACAATGCCTCTCCTTCCCTCCAGCAGCTGGCTTGCTCGGGCTCCCCAAGCAAACCAAGGGAAGGGAAGGCGGCGAAGCAGCTGGAGACATTGAGCCTCAGCTCCATGAGTAATGAGCACTCGAGCCCCGCCCCCAGCAGCCCTCAGGCCGGAGCACCTGGAGCAGTCTTGGGAGGCGGATTGGCAAAAAGCAAAACCAAAAGCGCAGGAACTTGAAAGAACTCCAGGAATGGAGCCAGTTCCTCTTCCACAGCCCAAATGCAACCCACAAATCCTGAGCTTGCTTTTTCTCATTTGCGAATCTGGCCTCCGCACTCCTTTAATGAGGCAGCCCTGAAGCTTGGGGCAGTGGGAGTTTCTTTGCACGCAGCTTGTGCGGCTGGCTGAGTGCCTCTTCTGCTTGCCCACCTCTCGCCTCTGCAACTCATCTTCTGCCAGGCATGGAGGAGCCCAGCTCGCCCAGGCTTCTTGCCTCCTGCTGCCTTGGCCCTCTGGTGCACGGGTGAGTCCCCAAAGTTTGACTCTTCCACTACAAGTCTCTGGCGCTGGAGGTATTCGCCTCCTTCCCTCCTGCCTGCTATGGCTGCATCATTGTGAGAGATTTCTTAACATAGTGTTCTTGCCAGGGAAGCTGGGGACCCTGTCCATGAGTCTCCATTTCATCCTCACAACAACCCTGTGGGGTAGGTTAGGTAGAGAAGGGGAGATTTGGCCCGGGGTCACTCAGCCAGCAGAGTGAGAATACAAACCTGGGTCTCCCCACATCAATCTGCAACTCTGACCACTGTGCAGTGCTGCCTCTACTGATCTGTAATGTTCCAGAGGTGTTGTAATGTAATACTCAGTTTCTCAAACAAGTGTATGCCTGTCTGTTGGTCCACTTAGGAGTCTTGATCCTGGTTGTGTGGTGGGCTAGTTGTGGCAAATGGTAGGGAAGCTCAGTATTTCTGTATACAGTTGTAGGGGCTTTATTGTCATAATGCTGATTGTGTGAACTTAGGCAAATCACGAGAGGTAGAGCAGGAAGGGTTGCATCAGTGCTTAGTTCTTGTGGCCCTTTCTTACATGCCCAGGGAAATGCTGATCGCCACTTTGGGGCCAGGAAGCAATTTTTCTCCAGGCCAGTTTGCCCCCCAGTGATCCTGGAGGGTTTTTTTAAATCATATTCTGGGCATGGAACAGGGGTCACTGGGGTGTGTGGGGGGCATTGGTGAATTTCCTGCATTGTGCAGGGGTTTGGACTAGATGACCCTGGAGGGCCCTTCCCACTCTATGAGTTTATGATTCTATAATTCACCCAGGCTGGCTGTGGGCACGCCAGCATCTCTGTCAGGCAGAAGCGCCTGAGATCCTCCCCCTCCCCTTTTCCTTCACCCAACTTGGAGGCGAAGGGAAGGGAGAGGGGGGAAAGAATGTATCCCAGATGCTTCTGCCTGTCAGAGGGGCTGGTGCACACTTCCGGTGATGTCAGGGTGTGTGGCATATGCTAATAAGTTATGCTAATGGGCTCCTGCAGTAGGGAGGCCATCACTTTTGTGGAAGGTGGCAGGAGTTGACTTAACAGATGACTGCTTCTTAAATGGACAGTTCTATGTGGCCTGCTCCAGAGTGAGCTCCCCAAGCAGCCTGGTGATCCTAGCACCTGAGGGCAGAACCACCAATGTGGTCTAGAGAGAGGTCCTTCAATAGAGAGAGAGAAAAGTACGTATGTCTCACTTAATTTCTTACACTACATCTTCTCTGTTAGAATTCCTACAACAAATGTCACATTTCAAATTTCACATCATCAGTATTATAACTGGATTTATGGAACTTAAATACCATATCAAAGCACGGGTAGCAGGCTAGTAATAACAATAGCAAAGTACCCAACAGTGGTCAGTCTTTTTTTATTATTTGTGGCTTCGGCATGCATTCCTAGATTTAATTGTTTATAATAATTTAATAATTTGATGTAACCATTCAATAATTTAATTTAAACCATTTAATAATGGGTGTAACCATTTAATTGGTCTCAACAATAGTTACTTGCTAGATGAGATCCCAGAAAACATAGCTGCATATAAATCCCATCAAAATTACAGGGACAAGTTAATTATTGTGGCTAGCTTAAGTCAAGGGAATTTAAAGGTGACTATTATTATAAGCCGTTTAACAGGCCAATGTACCAAATATGCATGCTGAAAGTTCTCTGTGTTGGGGCCACAGTATAGAACAAATGACTTAGCCAGGAAAATATGAACTCATGTGTGGCTTCTAAGTGATTTTTAAATTCTGCTACTGGCTATTAAAACATATCTGTCTCTGGTACAGCTCTTTATGAAACCAGGAAAGCTTGAGAACAGTAATGAAACATAAACCTGTGAAGAGGCAACAAGCAATTTTTCATAAGGGTCAGTCTGGGGTCCAGTGTTGTTCAAAATGCTGTAGAGAATATGCTCAGCGAAGCTGTAGTAAGTACAAAATTTGCATGATGGGGTAAAAAATTCAAAAATAACCTCAATCAATTGCAGAACAGGTCTGCAAGCAATAAAATGTATTATGCTCTGAGAATATATGAGAGAATTTCAGCTAAACTCCAGGGATACTGAGAATTGCAGTGAATTATGACTTAAATAGAACCCAGAAATGTGATATTCTTTGCCTCAAACAGAAATAAATGTTACTTTGGATGGAGCTGAGCTGAACCTTTGTGAGTTTCTTTTTTTTGTTAAAATCCTCACATTGGAAGGAGAGCCTTTTGGCAAACAGCTGGATTGCACAGAAGTCTCAAATACTACTTTGCTATTTTGTCTAAGTCATGAACACTGTCACCATTCAAGCTGAACTGCTAAAGCCCCCAAAGGCTTAATCTGGATGCATCACTGAACTGTGCAGTTCCTGAAGTAGCCCGCAGGGCCATGACGCAAGCCTTGGGAGCAAAGCTGCGCAGCCCTCCAGTGTGACAAAGCTCGAGGAAGGAAGTTAAGTTAGCTAAAGCTTAGGTGGAGTTCTTTCATATTTACTTCATTAGTAAGGTTGCCAGTCCTGGGTTGAGACGTACCTGGAGATTTTGGGAGTGGAGCCTGAGGAGAGTGGTGTTTGGGGAGGGGAGGGACTTCAATTTGGTATAATGCCATAGAGCCCATTTTTCAAAATGGCCATTTTCTCGAGGTGAATTGTTCTCCGTCACCTGGAGATCAGCTGTAATAGCAAGAGATCTCCAGCCACCACCTGGAGATTGGCAACCCAATTCATTAGCTACACTTCTTTGGATGTGTCTGACAAAATGATTTTTGTGACAAAATGATTTTTGACTCTCAAGAGTTTATACCCTGGGAAATGTTGTCGGTCTTTAAGATCCTACTAGCCTCGAATTTTGTTCTACTACAAACTATTTTTATGTACACAGTCTGCCATCCTCCTAATTTATATCAACTAGTCTTGGGTCCATGGCTATGGGCTATTGCAAATCCACAAACTCAGTCCTACTTTTGGATTGTTTAACTGAAGCATTGCGAGCAAACTATAGAAAATAATCCAGATTAGTTGTTGTAGATTTTCCGATCTGTAATCCAGATTCATTTGCTCTGTTTACCACATTTAGAACGTGTTCATGGTACTGGCATAAAAATGTTGATGGCTTATGAACACAAGCAACCTGATACTTATGCGTGGTTCCCTGTATCTGTTAGTGAAATAAAATCCCTAACTTCTATCATTAGGAGTAATAAAACCCCAAGTGAAAATTTTATTTGCCCCTGATTTGCTTTAGGATTTTCAGGACTGGTGGGTGCCTGTTTTAGCCACCCTGTTTACTCATATAGATAGGTCTGGCAGGTTCCCTCAGGAATGGACCTCTTTTATTGTGGCCCCAATTTATAAGAAGGAGGAGCATACTGATCCAGCTAACCAGGGGTCATTTCCTGCAGGAGGGCACAGGAGCGGAGCTCTGGCAGTAAAGAGCCCAGGGAGTGGGCACATGCAACAAGTAACACCCCCTGCTCCCAGCAGTCCTCAGTCAGAGCAAGAAGCAGCCAGGTAAGTTGCAGAGCTCCCCCCGGCCCCCCGGTCCAAAACAGTCCTGTGGCACCTTTAAGACCAAGTTTTATTCAGGCTCAAGCTCTTCCTCCTCTGCGAGGACAGAGCTGCATGCCCCCCCAATAGCTGCTGCATGCCCCCCCCAATAGCTAGCAATCTAAAACAGTCCAGTGGAACCTGAGCAGTGGGTGTTGCCTTCTGACACACTTCTGGTGATGTCAGGGGGTGTGGCATATGCAAATAAGTTATGCTAATGAGTTATGCTAATGAGCTCCAGTACCTCTTTTTCTACGAAATGACCCCTGCAGCTAACTATAGACTAATAAGCCTGTTGAATGTAATAGGAAAGCTTTATGCAAGACAGAGCACCAGAGCAAATTGGATTTAGGCAGGGGCATTCCACCCTGGACCATTGCCTTGTACTGCAACACCTTATCAATAAATATTCAAATGGAACATCTAGGCAACTATATGTGATATTTTTCGATCTCAAAGCTGCATTTGATTTCATCTCAAAATACCATTTATGGAGAAAACTAAGCAATATGAATATAGATAACAGGCTGCTAGAGTATATAAAAGGCCTTTATATGGACACCAGTTTAAAGATCAGATTAGGTGTCCATGGCCAATTGTCTAGGTTGGTGAAAACCACAAAAGGTGTATGCCAAGGCTGTATTTTGGCCCCACTGCTTTTTAATCTATACACAAATGATATGATAGAGTTCCTGTCGGGTCCTCATTTCTTTTCAGTCAAAGTAGATGGAAAGACTATTTCAATTTTGCTCTACACAGATGACATACAGCTAATTTCCCATGCAAAAATTGGTCTTAGACAGTTCAGCTCCTACTATTAAAAAACCTACGTAATATTAACAAACTTTTATTCAAGGTACAAGCTTTTGTGTGTACACACACTTCTTCAGATACATTGAAATGGAACAGCCAGTTTGGTGTAGTCATTAAGTGTGCGGACTCTAATCTGGGAGAACTGGGTTTGATTCCCCACTCCTCCACTCGCAGCTGCTGGATGACCTTGGGCAAACTATAGTTCTGTCAGAGGTGTTCTTGAAAAAGAGCAGTTTCTGTCAGAGCTCTCTCAGCCCCACCTACCTCACAGGGTGTCTGTTGTGGGGAGGGGAAGGGAAAGGAGTTTGTAAATTGCTCTGAGACTCCGAGTGAAGGGTAGGGTATAAATCCAATCTCCTCCTCCTTCTCCTCCTCCTCCTCCTCCATACATATAGGTAGTGGGTGAGCAGCAAATTAGCATATAACATAATGAAGACGTTTAACAGATGCAAGGACCAAACAGGAATAACAAGCTTTGTTTATATGGTCACCATTTGTTTGGATTTAATTCCAGGGGAAAACATAGTAATATATCAAAACTGGAGATTGATGTATAAATGTACCCTTCTTAATTGTGGAATGCTGAGAGTAATTAACTGAGACCCTGTTGTTATGCTCCATCCACCTCTTCTCAAACATGCAGGTAACTAACAACATCCTTTTCTTTAAGGTGAGGTGACTGGTTGTGCAGTGTTATGTCTCCTCTGTCACCAGACCAGAGAAATACATTCCAATCTACCATTCCAAATTACATTACAATCACTATTCCAACCTACTATTCCAAATAAGAAATACAAGAAAATAAAGAGGGTGTATGGCCTTTCTTGATGAGAATACAGATGTAAGGACTGAATGAGATTAACATATGGAGTGAGATAAGAAACCAGTATCTCAGTTAAGTTCTGGGGAGGTTGTTCCAAGTGTTGTAATAACTTGTTGTAGTGTATTCTGAAGCTGCCAGGAATACCTAAGATGTAATGTGAAACATCTCATAAGGAAGCAATGTTAAGCTTCGTCTTGAACAGGGATTGAAGTTCAAGACTAATGCGTCCAATCAGGTTCAAATGTATATAAGCGGGAAAGACTCTGATTGGTCCTTATTCGCTCAACCTGATAGGTTGATAACTGTATAGTAGGCGTGGCTACATTAGCCCGGAATGTTTAAATACCGAGCAGCTGCAATGGAAAAGCTGTTCGGGCTATCAGAAGTTGTACCGTGTTAGAGAAGTGATCGTCGAGCTGAAATAAACCTGAGTTTTGCTGAAATCACTCTCTGACCATTTTGTTAAGCGTCGGACTTAACAATTGGCGACGAAGGTGGGATACTAGTGCGGGTAGGCAGCCCCGCTGGTCCCAACCCCACGATGGACAACTGCGAGCTGCAACTCGCTGTGGCAGAGCAGCAACAGGCACCACTAGAGCCGGTGGCAGCGATTGCAGCTATGGCCAATAGCCCGAAGTTCGAAGCTTTCGAACCAGCGACCGAGGACTGGGACGCTTACCTGCTGAGGTTCGGGTTCCACCTCGAGGCGAACGATATCACCACGGAGGAGAAGAAGCGGGCCACTCTCCTGAGCTCTTGTGGTAAG
>NW_015159731.1:141370-141594 GCF_001447785.1 Gekko japonicus | reverse complement strand
CCCATGGGATACCCGACGTATTGGTGAGTGATAACGGAACTCAGTTTACCTCTGAGGAGTTCCAAAGGTTTATGTCTGATAACGGCATCAGGCATATGACAGCAGCCCCGTTCCACCCGGCATCAAATGGCCAGGCGGAAAGAATGGTCAGAACTACAAAAGAGGCCCTTGCAAAGCTGGTATGTGGTGATTGGGGGGTGAAACTTGCGTCATTCTTGTTGAGA
>NW_015159731.1:114795-141200 GCF_001447785.1 Gekko japonicus | reverse complement strand
AAGTGTATGCTCGTAATTATGCCAGTGGTCATTCGTGGCTACCTGCCACTATTGTTGACATAGTTGGGTCACGAATGTATGTGGTACGGCTTGCTGATGGTCGCAAGTGGCGTAGGCACATAGACCAGTTGAGGCAGCGGTGGGCAACTGACCGTCCCAACGCGTTGCCTGCTGAGTCCCTAGACCCCGAGGACCTTCCCCGACCTCCCCAGGAGGTGAGTACTGACGGGCCTGAGGGCATCAGTGCTGTTCCAGAGGCAGGGCAGACCCCTACTCTCGAACCAGTAGAATTGGACGGAAGTGTTCCTGACTCTGCGGTCCCAGAGTCAAACGGAGTGCCACTGACAGAAATGTACCCTGAGCCTAGTCCACCGAGAAGGTCTCAGAGAAATCGCCATGCACCTGCCTACCTAAGAGATTATGATTGTTCATGACTGTATTTGCTTAGGGGGGAGGGATTTGTAGTGTATTCTGAAGCTGCCAGGAATACCTAAGATGTAATGTGAAACATCTCATAAGGAAGCAATGTTAAGCTTCGTCTTGAACAGGGATTGAAGTTCAAGACTAATGCGTCCAATCAGGTTCAAATGTATATAAGCGGGAAAGACTCTGATTGGTCCTTATTCGCTCAACCTGATAGGTTGATAACTGTATAGTAGGTGTGGCTACATTAGCCCAGAATGTTTAAATACTGAGCAGCTGCAATGGAAAAGCTGTTCGGGCTATCAGAAGTTGTACCGTGTTAGAGAAGTGATCGTCGAGCTGAAATAAACCTGAGTTTTGCTGAAATCACTCTCTGACCATTTTGTTAAGCGTCGGACTTAACACTTGTAATTCAGCAATTTCCCTTTCCAGTCTGTTCCTGAAGTTCCTTTGCAATAAAACACCTACTTTGAGGTCGCTAATTGAATGTCCTGGAAAGTTGAAGTGTTCTCAGTCTTGTGATTCTTAATGTCAGATTTGTGTCCATTTATCCTTTGGTGTAGGGTTCGACCTGTTTGCCCAATGAAGAAAATAGAAGGGCTTTGTTGGCATTTAATGACATATACAATGTTAGAAGAAGAGCAAGTGAATGAGCCTGAGAAGGCGTAGTTAATATTGTTCGTTCCAGTGATCACGTTGTCTGGGTGTATGTGGCAGTAAAGTCGGCATCTGGGTTTATTGCAAACTCTGGTACCAGTGTCCATGTTCAAGTTAGATGTTGCATTATTGTGGGTGAGGAGTTGGGGGCTGTCTGTGTGCAAGGAAAGGTTTGCCCCCAGTGTTTGTAAAAGAGAACTGTCATTATTCAGTAGAGGTTGTAAGTCATTGATGATGCATTTAAATGTTTTGAGTTGACTAGTGGTCTTCTGTTATTGTCCCTTTTGGGCCTATCTTCTAATAGGCTTTCTCTGGGTATCATTCTGGCTTTGTTAAACTGTTTCTTGACTTCATCAGGTAGATAGTTTAGTTCCAAAAAGGTTTGTTGTAGATCCCTCAGGTGAGAATCTCTGTCTGTAGGATTGGAACAGATGTGATTGTAGCATAGAGCCTGGGTATAGAGCCTGTAGAGTTGCCAACTCCAAGTTGGGAAATTCCTGAAGATTTGTTGAAAGACAGGGTTTGGCAAGGGGAGGGACCTCAGCAAGTATAATGCCATACTGTCCACCCTCCAAAGGAGCCATTTTCTCCATTTTCTTAAGACAACTTACAATTTTTCAGTGAGTCTTTAAAGGTTAAAGGATCTCTGAGGACTGATACAGCCTTATGTTATCTTTTCCCCAGTTAACACTGGAGGTAATAAATAATGCTTTCTTGGAAATATTACAGACACGCTAAATTAGTTGACCTCTGGCCCAAACAGTTCAAAGGAGAAGGATTATCCAGCATTCTGGCCAGAGGGAATATTCGTTTGCCTGTTCATTCACATTAGGTGCAAAGTCAGCCAGATAATTCAGGCTGATGGTTCTATCTCTGATGCACAGATGCATGGACTGGAGAGGTTATTCCATTTATCCAGTTTTTGCATTTGCTTTTTGTCAGACTAGCCTTTAAATTTTAACCTAAGAAAACAATCCAAAGAATTTATAAAATAAAGATGAATCAATGCACGAAGAGAACATTATCAGGCGCAGAGCGAATAATAAAAATCACTGTTCTAAGAGGAAGGCATGTACAAATATGAAAGGAGATGTGTCAATAGCTTTAGAAAAAATAAGGGAAAAATAGAAACAACCCTCTGCTGTATATAAACTTTCTTATGTAGGTATGAACTGAGATATACTCTGAGCATGGAAGGCATTTGTTTGTTGTTATAATACAAGTTATATCACTGAGCAAAATGAAACACATTCGCAGCATTAAGTCTTTCTAAGCAAATTAGGAAACAACAACTCACCCACACACTCCCAAACACAGTACCCTTTCAGCTAAATCACCTCAGCTGAAAGTAAATAAAAACACTCACCCCTCTAGCAGCTCTATCTCCTGCTCCTTCTCAGAGCTCAGCTGGGTCCCAGCTTCTGTCGCTAGACCTGCTGCAGCTTCCTTCCCTCCATACAGTCATTCCCACCCCTGCTGAGCCTGGTGCAGCTCCTGCAATCCCATTACAGCCCCCAGCAAGCCCTGCATGGCTCCCAGCCTCCACTGCTCAACCCATTGCCACTCCCAACCCCCCACTGTTTCCTCCAGTGAGCCTGCAGTGGCTCCCAACTTCTGTCACAGGGCCTGCAACAGCTCCCTGGCCCCCAAAACCATCATCACCACCACCACTAGGCTCAATGTGGCTCCTACCCCCCATTGCCTCCACTGGGCCTGGCTGGAGCTCTTGGCCTCCGCTGCTAGACCCATTGTGGTTCTTGTTCTCCTCACTGTTGCTGCTGCTGGTGAACCTGGCATGGGTCTCAGGCTCAGCCTCTGCCTCCAGGTCCATTACAGCTCCCTAACCCCCATCCCAGTGTTATCATTCACCAGCAGAGAAGGTAGGTATATTTTCTGCTCATGTACAGACAATGCTAACTTTGGGGGGGGGTAAACCCCAATGTCTTTTTAAAAAATATTTTCAGATTTTTCTGCAAATCTAGGGAGACTCCATGATTGCAGAATTATCTGTTTTCTGCCAATGTGGACCCAATCTGTGGATTCAATTATCTGCAGATGTGCCAAAAGTATTATATATTTGATGCATGGGGTGGAGAAAGTGGCAGAGAGAACTTTTTCTTTCTCTCCCAAAATACCAGAACTCAAGTGCATTCGATGACATTTGTGGGCAGTAGATTTAGGACTGACAAAATTTAACATGTCTTTACACAACAAGTGATTAACATATGGAATCTGCTGCCAGAGGATGCAGTGATGTCTGTGGGCATAGATGGTTTTAAAAAGGGTTTAGAGAAACTCATTGAGAATAAGTCTATCAGTGACTGCTACTACAAAGAACCTCCACATCTAGAGGGGGAGGCCTCAGCCTCTCTGCCCTGTTGTTGACCCTCCAGGGTAACTGGTTGGCCACTGTGTGAGATTAGATGGACCACTGGTCTGATCCAGCAGGGATCTTCTTCTGTTCAGTGCCCTAGCTTAGAAGCTTCAGTTCTGTGTTTCTGAGTGGTCTCTAGCTGCACCATGGGGGAGTGATTATAGGAATGATCTATGATTAAGCTGTAGATTCTGACTGCAAGACGGAGCTCTTCCACCAGGCCTTTAGTTGAGGCAGCAGGCATCCATTTTGATTAGGCCTCCCCCCCCCCAGGGACCACAGATTCTGAAAGCCAAACTGGGACCTAGGGATGCCAGTCCCCAGGTGTGGGCAGGGGTTCCCCCAATGTTTAGGGCTGTTTAGCCCCACCCCCAACAGTGGTCTGCAGCCCCGCTTGAGAAGAGTGGGTGCCACATGCGCCTGTCCTGCAAGCAGCAAATCCGCTGCTTGCACGGCACGCACATGTAGCACCTGCTCTTTCCAAGTGAGGGCCGTCCCTCTGGGCCACCAAAAAGACAAATAAGTAGGTCCTAGACTGAATCAGGGTCTGTAAGACTATCGGCTCCTGCTCTTTCCAAGTGGGGGCAGCCAGCTTTTGCCTTGCAAGAGATGATTTGCCTCTTGCATGGCAGGAGCGCTTGGCCCTCGCTCCCCCCCCCCGTTTTAAAGGGAAGTTTCCCTTTAAATGGTAGGGAAAAAGTGGGGACATGATGATGTCACACAAAGTGATGTCATCGCTCTGGGGATGGTCACTCCCCCTCCTGGAACACCCCCTAATTCCCCCGCTGGCAACCCTACTGGGACCAAACTATCTGCTGTTGAGGTGTGTTGTTGTTTTAAATGCTGATGATTTTATTGAATTAAGGTCGATGATTTTATGGTTTTTAATTGACTACTGTAAAATGTTTTAAATTGTAAATCTGCATTAACTGCAGATATATACATGTTGGTATCTGCCCAGAGCCTATAACGTAGGGAGGGTGGGATATAAGTTTAATGAAATAAATATAAATAAATAGATAGATTCAGCTTCCTATGAAACCCTGGCTTCATTCAGGTGTTGAATCTCTTATTCTGGATGTCCTGTAGAATGCTGCTCTTCAGACTGGACTTCAGACCACCTTGGCATCTATAGGATTGCCAAGGAAGAGTCCTATGACCCACCTCTGTAAAAGTTCCTCCACTCTAGAATCACTGTCCGAAGGATTTGGAGTCTGGAATACAGCACTTTGTAGAAAGCTAGATTATCAAGATTTCCCTTTTCTCTATTACAGGTATTTCACTTCTTTGCTGTGATTTGTAGAAAGGCTAAGTTACCCTTTTATTGTCTATGCTTGACACTAAGAAATTATCACTAACTTAGACTCTGTTGTTGAGGTAGGATAGCAATTTCAAATCAAAATTCATCTGGAAACTCAAACCTTATTTCAACAATCCATCGCACCACAAATGATCTGTTTCTGTATTATTAGTGTGAAATCATGATTCATCTGGCAGCTTCATTTGAAAACACTATGCAGCCAAATCAAACTTCAGTCTGTTAATAAGATACCACTGTGAAGCATGTGAAGCAAACTCTGTCTCCTGGGTGGAAAGGACATGATGTTTGGGATTCTTTGTTCCAACATCAACATGTATTTTTTCTGTCCCGTTGTTTTCTTTCTGATAGCTGATCTGTAACTCTCTTGTGGCTACTCTATAGAAAAAAGTTCAAAGACAACCTAGGAGCAAAAATGTACATCAGCTGCCTTTGTGCTTGCGATCTTACTTTCATAGATGCTGAAGCTGAGGAAACACCACAGATAAAATTTATAGTCCAAGGACTGAAACCACTGAACCTTTGAGCAATTAGGACCAAAATGGTAAAGGGATGTTGAAAACCAGATCAACAATGCCAGTTTGGTGTAGTGGTTAAGTGTGTGGACGCTAATCTGGGAGAACCGGGTTTGATTCCCCACACCTTCACATGCAGCTGCTGGATGACCTTGGGCAAGCCATAGTTCTGACAAGAGCTGTCCTTGAAAGAGCAGGTCTAGAAAGAGCTCTCTCAGCCCCACCTACCTCACAGGGTGTCTGTTGTGGGGAGGGGAAGGGAAAGGAGTTTGTGAGCCTCTCTGAGACTCCAAGTGAAGGGAAGGGTATAGATCCAATCTCTTCTTTTTCTTCTTCTTCTTGGAGTCTCTTCTTATCAAATCACAGTAGCCCAGATCATAGTTCCTTCAGAATCTTACCAAAGGAGCCAGGCCAGCAACTATCAGGCAATCAAAGTCAACTTGAAAGGCATTTTGAAGAAATGTGGATTATTTTTGCTCTGGAGACTATTCAAATCCTGAGCATCTTTTGAAATAACAATATTCAAGATGTCTTTCAGCTGCTTGGACTAAGGCGGAACTTGAAATGTTATCTTCGCAAAATGAAACCATAGAGTTGCAAGGTCGCAAAAAAATTATTATACTAGTCTATTATCCTAGATTTACAGAATCCCCACCACACCCCTTTCCAACACATTCTTGAACGGAGCTGGTTCTGTAGCAGTGTTTCTCAAACACTGGTCTAGGGAGGCCAAGGAGCTATTCCTATTGGCAGCAGAGGATAGGACTCATGATAATGGGCTTAAATTACAGGCTGAAAGGTAACAACTGGATATTAGGAAAAACGTTTTTACAGTAAGAGTTGTGCAACAGTGGAATCAGCTGCCTAGGGAGGTGGTGAGCTCCCCCTCACTGGTAGTCTTTAAGCAGCTTCTGGACAAACACTTGTCAGGGATGCTCTAGGCTGACCCTGCATTGAGCAGGGGGTTGGACTAGATGGCTTGTATGGTCTCTTACAACTCTATGATTCTATGACTAGAGAGAGGGGAGGTATTAATACTTTCTTAGGACTCTGGGTGAGCCCATCTCATGCCATCTGGCTAATGTAAAAATGGAGCCCTCTCATTTTTCTAGGAATGGAAGCAGGGAATCTTCTTCTCAAAAGAAGGGAAGGCAACTGGTTATTTTCTTCTTTCAACAGGAGGGAACACAGAGCTACTGCTTCCTACTGTCACCTAGCTTCCAGATCACCTCAGAGCACTATCTAGAAAATGTGATGATTGGTTGCTTGGAACCAGTACCTCAGCCTTTGGAATTCTAATTGACTGAATTGCATTACGCAGGATCATAGCTACTTCTAATATACAATTGAACTGCCTTTCACACTGAGATGTAGTGGTTAATTGTTTTTTTAAAAATACGGTCATCTGCCATGGAATAACCCCGTTGAAGAAGATAATAGCAGTTACCCAGACATCCTTGCTGGTGGGAAGGGGCTCACTGTATGGCCCGTTTTCAAGGGCTCCACCCCAACACCCTGTTCTCTGCCATTTGAACCTTGAGATCCTTGTGAGGGCAGCAAGGCCCTTTGGACCTTGTTGGATGTTGCCCTATTGTTGCTGGTTGCAAAGGGGCCCCCATAACAGTTCAAGCTTCAGGGTCCCAAAAATGTAGATTCGCCTCTGCCTGGAGGTCCCTTCCAACTCTATGATTCTATGCAGGGGTCATTTCGTAGAAAAAGAGCTAGGGGAACTCATTAGCATAACTCATTAGCATATGCCACACCCCCTGACATCAGGGGCCCAGCGGTGGACCTGCAAGGCCAGCGGGAGTGCGAGGAAGCCCCGCCAAGGCCCTCCCTGGCCCCAGGCAGGCAGGGGTGGGGAGAGGCGGGGAGGAAGCAACTTACCCTCCCTCTTCTCCTGCCTCCTCCTGGCTGAATGAGGGCTGGAAGCGGGGTGGCCGGAAGCAGGGGGCGGGGCTTCATCATGTGCCCCGCCCCCTGCACCTCACCCGGGGGAACTGCGTTCCCCCGCGTTGCCCCCCAAAATGACCTCTGATTCTATGTCTTAGTTATCTCAGCTTAATGTGTACTTTTGGATGAAAGGGAATGATATTCTGCTTTTGTCAGCAAGTCAGCCATTGCTAATATTGTTGCTAACTTGCAAAACATGCCATTACCTATGAGATATTAAATAAATTAGTAAGGAAACACATAGTGACAGGAAATCAACCTAGGTGTCATATTTTTGATTTTCTATCAGTTTGCTTTCCACCTCTGTCACTCTTATTAATGGGCTGATAATTTGGCATGCTCAAGGCTATGGCTACAGCCCAGTAACTACTTATTCTAGAGTCATCCCATTGATTTTGTGCATTGAATCTGAGTATTACTGGGATCGAGGCAAAGTTCAGCTTCTTCAAATTTATCTTTAGGCACATTATGAGGGCTGAGATGTCTCATCTGCATTGAGGACAATCAGAACTTGACCAAACAAACTACTCTGGTACAAGATCTCATAGCTGTTACACTTATGTTACTTCAGTTGGAAATTAGCAGAAATGAATTATAATTCTTGGGGGTTCTGTAATTTTCCCATGCAGAAGGCTATAACTCCAGTTTGGTGTAGTGGTTAAGTGCACGGACTCTAATCTGGGAGAACTGGGTTTGATTCCGCACTCCTCCATTGGCAGCTGCTGGATGACCTTGGGCAACCCATAGTTCTGTCAGACCTGTCCTTGAAAGGGCAGTTCTCAAAAGAGCTCTCTCAGCCTCAGCTACCTCACAGGGTGTCTGTTGTGAGGAGGGGAAGGGAAAGCTGCTCTGAGACTTCGAGTGAAGGGCGGGGTATAAATCCAATCTCTTCTTCTTCTTAAGGGAAAGGAGATTGTAAGCCGCTCTGAGACACCTTTGGGTAGTGAAGGGCGGGGTATAAATCCATCCTCCTCCTCCTCCTCCTCCACCTTTGGAAAATTTTAAGTATTGCAAGTAACAGCACAAACCTGGGTGGGGGCAAAAGCAAGCAGGGACCTGAGTAGCCACTATGCTGGTGTATCCCAGAGATATACTAGAGTGACTTGGAGATATGCCAGTGCAGCACCCTAGTGCCACTGCACTGGTGCCAAGCAACAGACTGGCTCTTTCACAGTCACCCACTGGGGCACTGGTGATGCAACCCCCCTGTGCCAACAGGGAGGGTGCAAGCCCAGGGGCATATCTGGAGTTAGTCATCTCCTTAAGCCATTCTGGCCTGGAAATTCTACCCAGAACTGGCGAGAAGTTATGCCATCAAAAGTTATGGCATACCCCATGGAGTGAGGAAACAGTGCCTCCCCCAGCCACCATGTCCCCAGTGGCCCTGAAAACAACAGGAGACCAACAGGCACCATGCCCAGCACTCATTGGCCCCTGGCTTAACCCCACCCCATGACTGCCAATGACAGCATACAGCAGACAATAAAAGCCGGGTTTGTGCATGGGCAGGCCACATGTCAATTGAAACAGGCACGGAGCTACATCAGTCACCATAGGACTTATCATCTTGCATCAAGGTTGTGGCTCACAGATAATCTGGCAGTGGGCAAACCATACTGAACTGCAACTCAACCATAGTCAGATAGGTGCAGGAAGCATCCGCAGGGGGCCAGCAAACCCTGGCAAACCTGGTTACCCCCATGGATGATGCCCCATTGCTTCCGCACCTCAAGTACCCTCCTGCAGGCATTCCAACCAAAAGCAGCCACAGCAGCAGCACACTGCCTGGCTGCAAAGTCACAGCTCAGTAGACATGGCATAGATGCCCCAGTGCAGAATAAGGTTCAGTGCCCCACTCCCCTCCCACACCCTGACCCCCACCAGCCAGCGACCATGGTCATAACTGAGCAGCTGTGGCCGGTGGCCCTGAGGCAGATGGTGGCTTAGAGCTCAGCTAGTGGGGGAGCTGCCAATAACCACAGCCTTTGGGGATTGGCACCCTGAGACCCTCCCATTGCTGGGGGATCCTCCAGGGGACCCCCAATGTAATCAATCCCCTACCATCTCTGAATAGGATTCTGTCTCCCTCCACCAGGACCTGTCTGATAACCAGGCTGCCAACCTCCAGGCAGGCTGAACTGCCTCTGGAAGTGGACCCACCCACCCCCAAAAGCAGAGACCACCTACCATGTAGAAGTCTAGCAGGTGACCCCCACAGTGGACTGGGACACCTCTAGCAGCTCAGCCATGACTACCTGGAATGAGTCCATGGAGAAGAACCAGAACAACAGCAACACCTTCTGCAGGATGGTGATGGCCCTGGGTGAAAGTGCCTCAACCTGAAGTGCTGGTTTGACCTCCTTGCAGCTTGGATGGCTGCCCCATCTAGGTGGAGCTGCTCCTAGCAGGTGCAGTTTTGGAGCTGTAGGGTGCTGATGTGCTCACAGTAGCACCACCTGGCATGAAACCTCCTGCAGCATCAGTGTTCCATCCAAACATACAGTGTGGGCAAGAGGTGGAGCCACTATCCTGCTGTGAGAGAAGGGGGAAGTAGTTAGAGACACATATTACATTGGAGGGCCTCCTTGCACCCTGTGGCCCATCTGGCCCCCCCTTGGGCCAGACCTCGTTTTTTTACAACCATTCCCATGGGGTGGGCCAGTTTGATGTAGTGGTTAGGAGCACAGACTCTAACAGTGGACCGGATTACAGCTTTGGCAGTACCATGGTTGGACCACCATGCCCTGAAGGCTCATCTGAAGGTTCCACCCTGACCCTGTTTAGGTAGCGAGCATATTTTAGCTCGCCCATGGAGCCAAATGGACCCCATGCAGTTCCAGATGGTTCTGCAGGATCCGATGCCCCCTGGCAGCTCGTTGGATGAGCTTGTGGAGGACTGGCATAGCTGGCTCTCTATAGCCATCGACAAGATCGCTCCCCGGTGCCCTCTGCACCCTCATTCTAGGCTTGCTCCCTGGTTTACCCAGGAGTTGTGGCTTTGAAGCGGGAGCTAAGACAGCTAGAGAGACGGTGGCATCGTGCTCGAGATGAAGCTACAAGAGCAGCGTATAGGATGTTTATGAGATCCTATGAGATGGCAGTCAAAGCTGCTAAGAGAGAGTTCTACGTGGCTACGATTGCGTCTGCCAGCTCATGCCCAGCCCAATTGTTTAGACCGATTCGGTCAATAACAGTTCTGCCACAGGGGAGACCAAACACTAGGGAATTGGAAATTGGCTGCGAGGCATTTGCGAGCTATTTTGTGGATAAAGTCTTGGTGCTCTGCCGCAACCTCCCCGCCACATTTGGAACAGTGAGTGAACTCGAGACCCCTTGCATGTCTTCGCTGGCTTTGGAGCATTTCGGCCCGCTCAGCCTAGAGGAAATTGACAGATTGCTCGCAGCTGTGCATCCAACCACATTCAGCCTTGATCCATGCCTTTCCTGGCTCATTAAAGTGGGCCATGAGGGGTTTCAGGGTGCCCTCAGGGAGATTATCAACGTCCCTTTCAGAGGGACAGTTCCTGGGGGCACTCAAGGAAGCAATGGTCCGCCGTCTCTTGAAAAAACCATCTCTGGACTCAGCCGAATTGGCCAACTATCGGTTGGTCTCTAATTTGCCCTATCTGGGCAAATTAATTGAGAGGGTGGTGGTGATACAGCTGCAGGGCTTTCTGGATGACACTTCCGTATTAGATCCCTTCCAGTCTGGGTTTTGCCCGGGACACGGGATGAAGAAGGCGCTGGTCGCCCTTACTGACGACTTCCAAAGGCACCTGGATCGGGGCGGTTTGGCAGCACTGTTGTTGCTGGACTTGTTGGCTGCATTCAACATGGTCGACCACCAGTTGCTGACCCACCACCTCGCCAACGTGGAGATACAGGGGCTTGCCTTGCAATGGCTTGTCTTCTTTCTCCAGGGTTGGGGACAAAGGGTGGCACTAGGGGAACAGCAGTCCAAGAGACACCCACTTGAATGTGGGGTGCCTCAGGGGGCGGTGCTTTCCCTGATGCTGTTTAACATTTCCATGTGCCCCCTTGCCCAGGTTGCTTGGAGGTATGGGTTGGGCTGTCATCAGTACGCTGATGACACTCAGCTCTATTTGATGTTGGGTGGCCAGTCAGACTCCAGACCAGAAGATCTGGAATGGATGTTACAGGCTGTGGCTGGTTGGCTTAGGCTGAGCCGGCTGAAGCTAAACCTGGCAAAGACGGGGTCCTGTGCTTGAGTCATGGCAGTACAGGGTTGAGGATACTGCTCTTTGATGGGGCGCCGCTGGTGCCAGTGTTGGAGGTTAGGAACTTGGGAGTGCTCCTGGATCCCTCCTTAACAATGGAGGCCCAGGTAGCAGCCACTGCTAAGTCGGCCTTTTATCATCTTCAGCTGATTCAGCAGTTGGTTCCCTTCCTCGACCGTGGCGACCTGGCTACAGTGATCCATGCGACGGTCACCTCAAGATTAGACTACTGTAACACTCTCTACATGGGGCTGCCTTTGTCGCAAACCCAGAAGCTGCAGCTAGTGCAGAATGCCGCAGCCAGGCTGTTGATGGACCTCCCGTGTTGGGAGCACATCCAGTCTGTGCTTAGGTCACTGCACTGGCTGCCAATAGCATACCGAATTCGCTTCAAGGTGCTGGTACTTACCTTTAAAGCCCTATATGGCCAGGGTCCAGCATACCGGAGGGACCGCCTTTCCCCATACATACTTCAGAAAGCACTACAGTCGGGGTCACAACATCGGCTAACTATTCCAGGCCCTAAAGATGCCAAGCTTGCTGCCACTAGGGCCAGGGCCTTTTCAGTGGCTGCTCCTTACTGGTGGAATGAGCTCCCGGAAGAGATCAGGGCCCTGCGGGACCTTTTGCAGTTCCGCAGGGCCTGTAAGACGGAGCTCTTCCATCAGGCTTTCAATTAGGAGCTGCCCACCATTATCAACAATGATACTACTTGAACATCTGTAGTATAAAGCTGGCCCTAATGCAGAATTAGAGCTATACCTACATAGGAGACCGGAAGATCGCTGAATTGGGAACCTGGACGGAAGATTTAGAGCGCGCCATCTAATTTAATGAATTATTAATACTGTGAGCACTTTAAATGTTATGAATGTTTTAATTGTTTTAAACTTTTTAAAAGGTTTTATGTAGACCAGGTACATTGTACTGACCACTGTAAGCCATCCTGAGCCTGTCCACAGGGAGGGCGGGGTATAAATACAAATAATAAATAAATAATCCAGGAGAACTGGGTTTGATTCCCCACTAGGGTTGCCAGATCCCCCGGTCCCACAGGGGTTTCCTGATACGAAGGGGCTCTTTCTCACGTGCTGGCCTCCCGCCTGTTGCTAAAAGAATTGAAAGGGATGCTTTAAATGCTTTTGGCAAGAAGCAGGGGTGGCTGGTCCCCAATGTGATAACGTCGCTTCTGTCTGATGTAATCACGTTTGGAACATCCCCGCCCCCTCCATTAATGCCCCCAAAGTCCCCTTCTGGGAACTTGGAGGGACCTGGCAACCCTATTCCCTACTCCTCCATATGCAGCTGCTGGGTGATCTTGGGCAAGCCACAGTTCTCTCAAGAGCTGTTCTCTCTTTCAGCCCCACCTACCTCACAGGGTGTTTGCTGTGGCGAGAGGAAGGGAAGGAGATTGTAAACCACTCTGAAACTCTGAGTGAAGGGCAGGGTATAAATCCAATCTCTTCTCTTTCTCTTTAGAGGTGCCCTGCTGCTGTCCCATGTCCATCCCGTGGCTGGCAAGGGACGGAAAGCATTCCATGGTCCAGTGTTTCTCACAGTGCCTGCCCTGCCCATCATTCCCCTGTGGTATGTTGGCATAGCCACACAGGGTCCTGTGGATGGTGATGCCTGCCACCAGCCTGAGGTGGAGAAGGTGCAGCTGTACAGGCTGGGTGGTGGAGCATGCCAGTGTGGCCTTCACCATTGCCAGAGGCAGCTATTTGACTACGTGCCACTCTGTCTTTTGGCCATGCAGCATGGATGGAGGCATCTGTCCTGAAGTGGTGGAATGACTCCTCCAAAGGAGCCCAAGCCAGCTCAGAGATGCATGCATCCCCCTGTGGCCCAGTGCATCCCTTATGCAGTGGTGGATGGTTTGCCTATTGCAGAGGCCATGCTGTGTGCGATGATCCTGCCTATCATAGTGGGTGGCTTCGGCATCAAAGTTCTGTTCAGTAGGTATATGGCCTCACAGATGGGGCACCCCTGGGTGGGGGGGGGTTTGTACCTCTTGCCACCCACTGACTCCTGCAATTCCTCCTGTAGGCAACTTGCTTAGTTGGGAGACTAGTACCAGAATTTCAGCTTCCAAGTCTGGTGAGGGGGCTGAGCCACATGCTGGCTCGGGGATCACAAACACAGCTACGCACCTGGGGGAAGAGGACGACAATGTGGACCCACTGACCTCTCTGGGTGACCCCTCCAATGGATGCCAGTGGGCTGTACCCCTACCCTTCTTACTGCAGTGGCAAGCCACCAGGAGATGGCAGTCAACAATGGGGCAGCTGCCCCTACTGCAGCAGCTGTAGGGGAAGATGGGGTTGGAGTTGAGGTGGCCATGGGAGTAGGGCATGGCTATGAGCCCTGTGACTGATATGTTGCTCTCGGTTTCCTTGCAACCTTCTCTGCTGGTGTTGTAGAGCATCTTTGTATAGAGGCTGGGGAAGTTGTCCTCTAGACCTTGGGCATTGGGGGCTCTTTGGGGTGAATGGTTGTGGATAAGCCCACATCCTTGTATGGTGGGGCATCAGGGTTGGGTCATAATACAGCCTGGCCCAGCCCCAAATGATGCAGCTGTTTTGGCCCCTTGTGTGGCTGAAGATTTGGAGCTGCTGCCAGTTTCCCAGACATGGGGACCAGGCCCAGTGCACCACATCCACTGCATCATCTATGTGAGTGGCCACCAAGAGGAAACAGCTGGAGACTTGGTGCTTCACTTTCCCCAACCATTCGGAGGACTATCAGATACTTAATTTTCTGTCTGGGAATGAAAATCACATCTCTCAAACAGTTGCCAAATATATATTGGTTGTACCACAAATTCAAGCTACTGCCATTAATGGAGTGCCTAGGTAAATATGCAGTGATTCTGTGGCTATTTTAATTTAATTTGATATTTTAAATTATGTCAATGGTCACATTTTCCTAAAGTGCTGAATGTTCCTTTTCTCATGCATTTCAATTATTGTTCCATTATTTTGTCTAAAAGCCAATGTGCTATGTAGACTTCCTTGATTAAAGAATGAATGTAATACACTACATTTAAATATCCTTCAGCTATTTATGTCTACCATTTTTCAGGTTCAACAAAAGATTTAATTGAAACTTGCTGTGCCGCTGGACAGCAGTGGGCTATTGACAACAGTGAATGCACAGAAACTCCTGTAAGTGGAACAGATGGTGATATTTGCAGGTAGGTGCTGAAAAATTTAAGAAGCGGAAAATCACAAGCATCTTATGTTGTGTAATCTGATGTATGACCTACACTACACAAACACATCATAATCTTAAACCTGCATACTCTGGATTATACTATGGCCTTACTTGTATGCAATGCTCGCTCTAAGATGTGGAGTCTTATGAGAAAAATTCTACTTTGTGGGCTACTGGCATTAAAGTTGTGAGCAAGCGATTTGGCTACTGCATAAATCAGTTTGCTCTGGAGCCTTCCTTCCTGAGCTAAGACAAAAATGTGTGAGCTAGAGGCTAAAAAACTGTGAGCTAGCTCACACTAACTCAGCTTAGAGGGAACACTGCTTGTATGTATATCAGGTCACAAAGAATAATGTTCTCTTTCTCACAGTTAAGTACTGAAGCTTTTGAGGCCTTTTTATTCCAACTACAACAGAATGGTATCTGTGCAGATCATACACTGAACAGGAGAGAAGCATAATATCTTCATCTTTGCTTGAGAACAATCCAGAGTCATTCAGAGAATATCTCCTACATGCAAAAGCCTGTTTCTCATAAACTGGGTACATAATTTACACCAGGACATTTCTTTGCATGAAACTGCAAGAGTAGTATATTTTTCTCACAGGCCTCTGGTTCTTGCCGTTTGGGAAAGACATATTCCTGATCTGATCACAAAGTATGCCAGCCAGAGTGGTATAGGAGTAGTACTGCATCAATTTATTCCGTGGATAATTTTGCCTGGATTGCACCATGTATATTTATGCTGATCAAGACTCAGAATGCCTGTGCATGAGTATATGGTTGCTTTCAGGTGAAAGGGGAAATATGCATACGTACCATTATGTTATTAATATATGCAGACATCAAATATCTTATTTTATTCAGTTACAAACAGGGCTTGTTTTGTAGAAAAAGCCCAGCAGGAACTCATTAGCATAACAGGCCACACCCAACAGCAGAAACCTATTAGCATATTAGGCCACACCTCTGACAACACAGCTCATTAGCATATTAGGCCACACCCCATGCCTTCCCTTGGCTTGCCCGGGCACCCTGCAGCTGTGGGGAGCCCGGGCAGGCTGGCCCTTGGACAGGCCAGGGAAGGCACCGGGAGGCATTTAAATGCCTCCCCAATCCTTCCAGGGCTCCCCCTGGTCCATCCGCCTCAGAGTCGCCTGGGGGGGGTCGCTCTCCAGGCCAGGCACGCAGAGGTTTTGGCCGTAGTGGGTGTGGCCAACTCTGAAGCCAGCCGGAACTCCGTTCCTGTATTCCTGCCCAAAAATAGCCCTGGTTACAACTATAAGAAAAGTAATGAGTTGCTTGTCAGCCCTTTTCTTTTCTACTTTCTTTGTGTACTCCCTGTTTTCTGCAAGCATAAAATACATATGCCTGAAAGAGAGTTGAACTGAGAGTCACTCTGAACATAAGGATATAAAAGATTTCTGGGCATCTCTAAAATAACTTGCCAGTGTAACAAAATGCATGTAATAGTCTGAACATATGCACTTAACAAATAATGTTAGTTATTCATAGTGGTATACTAAGCACAGGTATACCCTTCTGTGTCCATTCAAGTCAGTGGGTTTAGAATTCTGCAATTCTATTTAGGATTGCAACTGTTAGTAATGCATGTTTTAAAAATTGATGTGACACAGGACAAAATTGGGAGAAAGGAGATCTATGTGTGTGCCATCCTGTGCTTCCTGAAAGAAGGACAGGATAAAATGTGCTATACAGATAGAGTGTGGCAAGTTTCATCTGCTTCCTGGAGAATGTTTATTACGTATTATTATCTTGTACTTTTGATAAGTCACTATCAGCCTGATCCTATCAGGAGTCCCTGATAAAATTTACTTAATTTACAGCCTTTATCCAGAAAAAGTTGGTTGCACAAGTCCAATTTAAATCAATGAGGCATGTTGTGTCTAACAATCCCCACTGGGACTTCAGCATGCTTAATGTTCTCTGGATTTGGGCTATTAAAGTCTGATTTCTCAGCCGCTATCTGATTTTGAAAGCTCCCTTCGAGCTTTGGATTTCAGAACTGAACTCTGAAAATGATTTCAAGGCCCAGAGTTTAGTGTTTTATTTAGGACAGCATTTGATTAAAGCAGTCCTAAACTATTATTTTAAATGTTGGTTTTATGTTTTTATGTAATCTATTCTGTATATTTTATTTATGTTGTTAGCTGCCTTGAACTCTATAAGAAAGAAAGGAGGCTAATAAATATTTTAAATAAACAAGTAAATAAATGTTTCTGCAAGTTGGGACTTGAAAGATTCAGGGGTTCCCATTTCCCCCCCCCCCCCCCTGCTTGCTTACCCTAAATTCCCTTGGAACCCACAACCATCTTCAGCTTGGTCTCCTGCTCCTCTCCCCACAGGAAAACACAGGGAGGGGGATTCTTCTTTATGCACATGCCACCTCCCCAATTCTGCTTGCTTGCCACCCCACCTGCCTGATCACCATTTCCCCATCGATCCCCTTCCCTGCCACCATGCCCACCCCCTTCCTCCAACAGTCTTTCTGCTGTCCTCACCCATCTGTCTGCTAACTTGGCCCCCACCCCACTATTCTGCCTGCCCTCCCTTTTCACCACTGCTCTGCCTTCCTGGCCACTCATCTTGCCCCCTTTCACTCTGCTGCACCCATCTCCCTCCCCCTGTATTGGCAGAGACTTCTAGTCTTCTTCCACTGCCTGCCTACCCACAGTGGTACTGCCATCTGGTTCAAACAAAGGGAGGACAGTGGCTTCTGCAGCTCTTTCTCCTCTTCCTCACCCACCTGAGAGGTGGTGGTGGCAGTGCTGTGGTTGATGGTGCATGTGTCTGGGTATACACATTGGCATGACTCCTCCTCCCCTCCTTGCTCATGATGGGTGTAGGCTGTCCGCACATGTGCAGACACCAGTCCTGTCTTGTGGGGGAATTTAAAACCCCTCCCTGCATTGTTTATAACTTTTCAAAAATTCCACATTCCCTAGGTTCCCCCAAGTTTTCTGTCAACATGTTCCTGATCCACAGATTTAAGTATCTTCAGATGAGGCCATGTTGACTATTAGATATACTGATATTTCCCAACACAAAGACACTTTTGAATGAACACTTTAATTAGCAATGGAAAGCATTACTAGTTTTGGAGCCACAGATGTGACACTATCTCATATGGCAAGGTATAAAAGGGAAAAGAAACTGTACATAAAACCCATACTACTGTTTTGTGGATGGGGTGAGCATCCTGCTCAGGTTTTTAGAACCTGTTACTAGACTCTTATATGCTCAGACAGCCCTTTAAACACAAGTAATGGAAAGACAAAATACAAGATGACTTAGCAAACCATTTAAGAAGTTGTACTTGAGAATTAGAAATTCAGATTATTGTGTGCCGTGGTAACATAGATCAGGTTATTGCAATGTGCTCATCATGGAGCTACCCTTGAAAACTGCCTGGAAACTATAGTTGGTACACTGTGGTGTGTCCAGAATGTTCACTGGAGTGGACTGTAAGGACCAAATAACTCCAGTCTTGTTCCATCTACATTGGTTCCCAATTTGCTTCTGGGTCCAATTAAAGGTGCATGTATTAACCTTTAAAGCCCTATATGGCTTGGGCCAGCATACCTTAAGGACCGCCATTTCCATCCACTCTTGTCATCTTTGGACTAGAGTTATTATATTAGGTTTGTAGGAGTGGGACCTACTGCATCCAGGGGCTGTCATTCCACTCTGGGGCCTGTCATTCCAGAACCAGAGTAGTCTGTTTGGGCCCACAGACCCTAATGGAAAATCCATTCTGCAATTTTATTGCAACTCTACTTGTACTGTAATGTATTTCAATGGAGCCCATGCAAGTCAATTAGTATTCCTGGCTCCCATTATTTCCAATGGGCCTTCAAGTGTTTCCCATTGCTTCCAATGGGCAATCCTGTCCTTCCTTTTAGTACATCCCGGTGAAGATCCTTTGCCTCTGTACCAAGGAGCCAGCCTTTCCTCTCACCTCTGTTGGTTCTGTGTGTCCCGGTCATGACGACTGCTATAAATCTGGGTAATGGGGGGGGCAGTTCCAATCATTTGACTAAACTACTGCAGAGCTACTTTCTATAAACGAAACAGTCTCTCTCCCCGTAGGAGAGTGTACTGCTATATAGACACCTGCATTGCTAGCTATGTGTGTGTGGGGAGAAACACGCAGATCTGCCCTCACAGAGGAGGGAGAGCTTTTACCTAAATAGGCCTTGGTCTTTAAAGGTGCCATGGGACTCTTTTGCATTGTTAGCTATTGGGGGGGGGGAACACAGAGATCTGCCCTCACAGAGGAAAGGCAGGAGGGGGTTTGCGGAGGCCTTTCCAGAAGGATCCCCCCCAGGTGAGCAGATAGGCTGAAGCAGCCAAGCCAGGTCAGAGGCCTGAGGAGGGAGGAGGGCTCCCCCAGCTCACCAGGCATTGTGCTGGAAAAGACGGGCCGAGTTGATCAGGAAGCGGCTCCTGAAGGGCGCCCTTCGCCATCCCCGGACACCGCCATTGGATGAGAGCGGCTGGCCAAGGAGGAGGGCAGAAGACAGAGCTGGAAGAGCCCATGCCGAATAGTGCTTCTGGCCCCGTTGCAGGAACCACTGCCCGGCTCAGGCACTAGGCCAAGAGAGGGATACGGAGGGAGGAGTGGTGAGCAGCTTGCCCTAAAGGTGTGGTGGTGTTGGCAGCTGCAGCAACAGCAGCACAGGGACCACTGGTGGTGCCTTCCAGCCAGTAGCAGTCAGTTGCAAGCCTTCTCCCTTGTGCGCCACCCGCTGTGTGCGATGGGGAGGGCGTGGAGGATGGCAGCATTATGGTGTGCAGCTCTGTGGGGGAAGCTCGAGCCTCTTGCCCCATACGGTGGCTCCCATAAAGGAGAAAAGCCAAGTGGGCGGGATGGGAAAGGCGGGGGGGCCTCTGTAGGAGGGGATGGGCAGGCGTTCCCTGGGGCTTCGTGCCTCCGCATGGGCCAGAAAAGCTGAGGTGAGGGTGGAGCACAGAGGAGAGGGCTGCTGAGAGTAGGGGGCGGGGCTTGATCATGTGCCCACCCCCTCGGCTCTTCACTCCCGGAGCGCCACTCCTCTGTCCTCCCCCTGCAACCAACCCCTGATTCTTTAGTTATTTCGTTTGTATAGTTGTTTAGTTATTATATTAGGTTTGTATACTGCCTTCCACACAAGCAGGCTCAGGGTAGTTCATAGCAGATTCATATAAAACACAGTCTATTAAATAATTTAAAATACAGTTCTAAAACCCAATAGCCATATGATACCATCATACAGTTCTGCCCCCCCCCATTACATTTATGATGGGGGAAGAGGGGTGAAAGCAGATTGTGAATCAGATAGTTATTAAGAACTATTAAACTCTTACAAACATTCTATTATTGTCCCAGTATTTAAAAAGGGGTCCAGAAGTGATCCATTCTGTTATCAACCAATCAGCCTTCTTTCTTTTTTAGGAAATCTATACTCTGTTTATCTACTAAAGAAGCTCCTGGATTGGATGGAATCAGAAGCCTTATTGAGACATGAACAGATAGGATTTAGGTGTGGTTCTTCGACATGTGACCATTGCCCAGTTCCTTATCACCTGGCTGAGAAATATTCATCCTTTGGGAAGGGCATCTGTATGTGGCTTTTATTGACCTCAAGGGGACCTTCGATTCTATAAATCGCCCCAGATTGTGGAACAAACTTAATCAAACTACTATGGACAAAAGACTCCTAGGACTCATTCAACAGTTATATTTGGATTTGACTGCCCAAGTACGATGTGGGTATGATGAGAATGTAACAAATCCATTTAATTTGGAAAAGGGAGTACAACAGGAATGCTTGTTGGCACCTTTTTTGTTTAATTTATATTTAAATGATGCAGCAACAATCTTTGATGACTGCTGCCCCCACCAAAATTAGCTGAGATTGGAGTGCCTGTTATACTCTATGCAGATGGCACTCTGATCTTGTCCTGAACTAGGGCTGGGCTGCAAAGGGCCTTAGCCGGGTGATTAACTATTTGAAACTATTGTTATCCACTCTAAATTGAGATACCCACAAATTGACTTGGATGAAAGCCCTGGATGAGAAACTGATGATAGTTGGAATGTTGATTAATGATATGTTAAGATGGACAAATCCAAAGCATTTTCTCTGATCAAAAAGCATGTTCTAGAAATCAAACATCTTCTGCCATTCAAGATCTGTGAATCAATGAGCTTCTAAGGTAGGGTTGCCAGGTCCCCTGTGGGGGGCAGGAAAACCCCCGCTCAAAGGGTCCTTTACCCGCCGGCCCGGATTGGGCTGCCGGGGGAACCCTACCCCTAAAGTGCCGGGATCACAGAGACGTGCCCGGAGGTGACATCATCGCATCGGGCATGTTGCAGGGGGGACGCTCTATCATTCGAGGGAAAACTCTAGAGGGGGGCCGGGACTTCACCGCTGCAACTAATGGTAGGACTTGGCATCCCTATTCTAAGGGGATCAAAGGAAAGGAAAAACTGTTGCTGTTAAAAACCATTGCTGTCCTCAACTGTGACTGTGGTGGAACATCTCTGCCTTGCAGATCCTGTGGAATTGTAACAGATCCCGCAGGACTCTGGTGTTAGCAGGCAGAGAGTTTCACCAAGTTGGAGCCAGGGCCAAAAAGGCTGGACAGATAGTAGTGAAGTTTATTGTTATTGCTGTAGCCATAGGAGTGAACATATTGGGGAGGTATGGCCTGGGCCCCCGGGAATCTTACTCCCTTGACCACCTCAGGGAAGTGCATCCACAAAGGGAGGATGAGACGGGGGAAGCGGACAGCAAACCTTGAGAAGATGGTCTGACAGAGAAGAAGAAGGATGGAAACGGGGGGTCCAAATTAGGGAATTGGCTAGCCCTGTGACCGCACTCCTCTGAAGCATGTGAGGGAGGGACAGTAGCAGGACTGGGATATTTAAGGAGAGAAGACAGAGCTGACCAGGGAGGAAGGGCCTGGAACCTGTATGCAAAAGGGGCCAGTACAGAGAGACTCCGGGAGAACTCTGCTAATAGAGGCCAGGAAAAGGGACAAGAGGATTTGGGTGAGTGAACCCCCTTCATCTCTCTATTCTGAGGACACAATCTGGACTTCAGCTTCCAAAAATCTCAAGCCCTGGAGCCCACTCTTCCTCACAATGCCCACAGTGAACCAACAAGTCCTGACAGACCCATAGAAGGAACAATGCAGAATGTAGTGTGCAATATCTTCCACCTGATTAAGACCACAAGGGCAGAGGTGTTGTTCCACAGGTATTTTTTTAAAAATCTGCCCTGTAAATACTCAGATGGCATAGTTTGAAAATGTGCACTAGTAAATGCCTTTCTTAATGTAACATTAGAAAGGTCAGCTAAGTAACAAGAGAAGAATTTGTGTTTCATAATCTGAGGATGCCACAGAAAGAATTTGGATTGTCAGGCCATACTGATATCACAGAAGGGCATCTTTTTCAAAAAGCCAGTTACAAATTTTGCTTGAGTCCCAAAGCTTTGAAGCTTCTAAAAAGGGCAAGGAGTATAACTGTAGAATAAGGTAAAGGTAAAGGTCTTTGGAAATACTGTCAAGTTTCTTATAATATTTTAAAAGTTTCAAGTGGACTCTTGTTGTAATAGAGGGTAGTCCAACTTCTAACCTTAAGATTGCAGTAGGAGTTTCCTGAGGGAGACCAAAGATTTTTCCTTAAGAAGTTGTTATGAATTATTTCAAGCTGGTCAAGTATTTTCTCATTCCACCCCCCTGTTTCAGCCCTATACAAAAGCTGCGTGGTAACTTTTTCCTGGAATACCTTAAGGGATGGGGCTATTAGTTGGCCACCATTTGAAAAGAAACTTTTTAAAATAGCTCCCAATGTATGGTGGGCATTTGATAAAATGGCCGCTTTTTCCTGGAATACCTTAAGGGATGGGGTTATTAGCTGGCCACCATTTGAAAAGAATTTTTTTAAAAAAAAAAAAAATAGCTCCTAATGTATGGTGGACATTTGAAAAAATGGCCTTAAGATGTCCCTACCAAGACAGAGACCCATGAAAAACTATTCCTAGATATTTAAAGGGGCATTGTTCTATTTCATGAGCATTAATAGTCCATCTGAACTTGACTCTATTATTACCGAAGACTACAATTTTTGTTTTATTATAATTAATTCTTAGTTCCTCTCTATCACAGTAATCAGCCAACCTAACTAGCATCCTTCTGAGCCCAAGTTTGGTAAAAGAGAGTCGGCAGCCTGAGGAAGGGCCTTCTCTGTTTTGGTGGCAACATTTTGGACCTCCCTCCCCAGGGGAATTTGTCTGTCTCCCTCTATCATTGCCTTCTGGCAGTGGGTGAAAATGTTTCTATTTTGTTTGGCATACCCCCAATAACTGTCATTGGCCTTCATCTCTGATTGTGTTGTTATGTGTGTGTGTGTGTATGTTTTTATTAAGTTGTTTATTATATATATTTCAAATACTGTTTTAATGATAAAATGTTTTGATGTTCCTTGCCTTGGGGACCCTAACTGGGTAGAAAGGCAGTATAGAAATGATTTAAATAAATATAAATGTATTTCTAATGGTATTTGTAGCTAATATCAACTGAAGTGGAATCTCACTAAAAGAGCACTTGAAATAATCCAAGGGAGCTGGAATTATTGGAAACTTATATAGTATTGTATCCCAAGGGAATAGATCTGAAGAAGGTTTATAGAGATGAGAAAGAGGGAAGTTTAAAAATGTTTGTCATTGGATGTGTGTAATTGAAAGTTATTAGTTTTGGTGTTGATGTGGAAGGAAAATTCAGATAGTTTGGTAACTACGTTGCTTTGTGGAATTAATTTGAAGTACAAGAAAATAATTGTATTTGTATCAATAATTGTTGGTGAATATGCATTTTTCTGAAACACCCCCCCCCCCCAAAAAAATGAAATAATCCAAGGGAAAAAAATATGTGTCAAGTATCCCATAAAGAAAAATAATATAAAATAGAGCACATGGACAGATGCTGCTTACCTAGTATTTTGAGTTTGTAAAACAGCCATGTAATTGAATGGCACAGGAAACATATCCAAACATACATTCAGTGTGGGGCACCAATTTTTACTGTGTGTGGAAGTTTTAGCCTTCCTTTTGAAAGCATCCTGTGTTTTATTTGTTGTAGAATTGCTCAGAAGCAGTGTTGTGTATCGTATTTAAAGGAAAACAGCTGCATTGCTGGCATGGTTGCTGCCAGAGAAGGTGATTTGTGTGGACCGGATGAAAGTGATACCTGCGGAGGATCATTGTACAAGGCAAGATATTCTGCTGAAACCTTTGTGAAAGGATTGCTAAAACCAATCTGCTTTAAGTCTCTGCATTTTAAATGGTTGATCATGGTCTACATTTCACTGCAAAAAATCATGGGTACAGAATGAACATTTCACTTAGCTAAGCATTTACATTCTTAGCTTGAGCCAGATAGATACACAGTCTTGGTTTCTGTACTTTTCACCAAAAAGTGTAATTGCTTTCTATCTCATTGATAAGAATTTCATAAGCACCTCTTCCACCTAAGCAGTGCTACATTATTGGGGGGACCTGAGCAACTTCCAGGCTCCCTGACTCTGAGAGTAGCCAAAGACCACCCTCAATGTCCAGGAGCCAAAGCAGTAGTGCATATGGTGCCTTTAAGGCAAAGACTGCTGCTCCACTTCTTGATAGGGATTGGGCCTTTAACCGGCCACTGCCTGATGAGCAGCTGGGATGCAGCCTTGAGCCATGGGTTGGGAAACAAGGAGATGATTTGCAGCTGGGATGTTGGGGCACTGACAGCTTCCCACAGGAACTGCTTAGACCCCCACGGGACTTCCAGAGGGGTGGAACCTCCAATGGGGCTCCCAGGACAAACTGGGCCCTTCAAAAGGCAGAGGGAAATAGGTCAGAGAGGACACACTGGCTCAGTCTCCTTGGGTTTAGAGGAGCAGTGTCAGGAGAGAGGTGATAAACCAGCATGAAGGAAACCTTCTTTCCTCCAATATGAGGCCTGTGGATGGATACACAAGTGCCTCCTCCTGACACAGTTCTGCCAGACTATTGCAGGGTTTCTACATACACTTAACATACATCAGGAGACCCCAGTACTGTACAATATAGGATTTTTTAAAAAAGAAACCTGGTAACATACATTATTATTATTTTTATTGGATGGGAACTGAAATTGGCAGTTAAAAAGCTGGCTTAGGGCAACAAATTTTTATTTGGCTATAGAAACTTTATCTCATAAATAAATATTGTGTTGATGCTAAACTGAGGAATGGATCCTTTCCTGCCAAAAATCTACTTTGTTTATTCAGCCCCCTAATTTAATCTGTACAATGAAGGCTAACCAGGTCCTGCAAGTTCAAGGTCCAGTTCCTTATTTATTATACCCTTTCTTCCCCGTTATATCCAAAGTGAAGGTTTCAGGATCTATTGAAGACTGATCACACTTTACATAGCTCTTTGATACTCCCCATTATATTTTTCTGTATTCTATTGTCTTGGTGGGAAATGTATTAATCCTGCTTGGTCTTGTAATGCCCCAAAGTCTTGCACATTATTTGACAGGGGGGAAAAAGTGAAGGCCATTCTTGGTGCAACATAGGGTTTAATCAGTTTGATTTAATTATTTAATGTTCAGATCACTGTTTCTGAAAGAAGCAAAAATGCTACACTGAGGCTGCTGTCACACACACTAAATAATCCACTTTCAATCCATTTACCAACTGGATTTCTACTGTGTGAAATGGCAAAATCCACTTTGAAAGTGCACTGAAAGTGGATTATTTAGTGTGCGCAGGGGTCTTGTTGTAGAAAAAGAGCTGCCGGAGCTCATTAGCATAACTCATTAGCATAACTTATTTGCATATGCCACGCCCCCTGACATCACCGGAAGTGACAGAAGGCCACACCCCCTGACATCACCGGAAGTGTGTCAGAAGGCCCGGCTACTTACCCTCCTGCTTCATCCTCATTCCCAAACGGAATGAGGATCGAAGCAGAGGGCGGGGTAAAGAAGGGGGCGGGGCTTCACCACGTGACCGCCCCGCCCCCTAGAGGTTCTCTTCCGGAGCTCCGTACCTGAGAGCTCCCCCCCGACTAGAGCCCTGAGTGTGCGTGACCACAGCCTGAGATCTGTCTGATGGATCACTTTATTTGCTGCACATGCAACTGTTTTTTGGGTTTTTTTAAGTACCCGGTAGGTACACTTTTATTACTTTTCATATTATACACAAACCAACATACATACAACATATAACAAACATCCACTTACATACATAACGCATACAAAGAGATCAGTATAACTCTATTACCATATTTAACAATTTTCTTAAATCACTTTCTATAGGCTTGCTTAAGTTTCTGTACACGCTTATCTTTTTACCATAGTTTCTAATTAACTAAACAAGATTAATAATACCAAAATTTCCATTACTTTAAACTATGCATTTATATTGTATCAGTCATACAATTTTTTCCACGTCTTTTGAAAGGTTGGGTCTGTTGTCCCTCTCATCAATGATGACAATTTATCATTTTCAGCCGTCTCCAACAGTTTATTCACATATTCTTGATTCTTTGGTGCTTCCATTTGTTTCCAATATTTTGCATATAATATTCTTGCTGCCGTAGATAGGTGTACTATCAAATATCTATCACCTTTATCAAAATCCTTTGGAAATATGTTTAGTAGTCATATTTCCGGGA
>NW_015159731.1:104596-114300 GCF_001447785.1 Gekko japonicus | reverse complement strand
GGAGTTCCCCCTGGGGCCCGATCCGCCGCTGGCGGGGAACGGGCCTTTGGGGCGGGGGTTTCCCCGCCCCCCGGGGGGACGTGGCAAGCCTAGTCCTTTTTCTCTGAGTGGGAAATGTACATAGGATGCTCACAGCATATTCAACAGTTGCATGTGTTTTTTTCACATGCAACTGTTGAATATGCTGTGAGCATCCTATGTACATTTCCCACAGAGAGAAAGGACTATTACACTAAAATCTTTTTTTAATCAATTACTTCTTTATCCCAAATGTACCATCAATACACATAACCCAGAGGGCAAACTCCTGTCTCTCAGCCGTCTTACCCTTGCGCCTTCAGGTGAGCATATGTCTCACTCCTGCCTCTCCAGCTGGCCAACTTCTGGCCATTGCTGGGCTTCTAAAAGCCAGCACTGTCACCCACCTGTGTCTTTGGATGCCTGCTCCCCTCAGCTCTGCCAGAAGGTTCCCTGGTGGCTGGCCTACTTGTCTGCTTGTAGGGGACTGTTGCTATAGCATTCCCAGTGGTGTGGGGTTTCGTTGCTACAGATTTCTGTGAAGCCTTTAGATGGCTCTTGCCAGTGCAAATATAAATAATTTGAACTTTCTTTTCCCCCCCCCAATAAGGAATGCACTTTATTATTCTGGTTTAGTGTCTTGTGTTTGCTATTAGGAAGAAATTTTCAAAAATAATGCACAGCATGACTCCATACAATATTTTAAGAATGCAAAGGATATTTGGGGGCCATCAATAAAATATGACTTGGACACCTAATTCCAGATTTTGATGCTTTCTTCTCAGCCTTTGCTTTACTTTTGTTTACCACATAGTGCTCTCTGTGCTCTTTTGCTTAAGTGCAATATCTGGAATCCATTATAGAATTCAGTAGATCAACACAATTAGCAGGCTGATACCTCATCTTATTTTCTGAGAAGCATCCAGAGCTCTTATGCAAACCTTCCTATTGTGACTCTGATGAGCAGTGAAAGTGTTCCAGACAGACAACAGGGCATGCTCTCCGTGGACAGGGTCTTCCTCATTGTCTTCTATGAGCTCCATATGGGCAATGGTGAAATCAAGTAGTTTTCCTGTTGCTGCTGAGACTGCTAATACAGCACAGTGGTGAATGGGCTTCTACACAGCAGGTTTTCCTGAGGGTTTTTTTTTTTACAATTGGCAACTTAATAATGCTATTATAGTAATATACCATATATGCTAAAATATGCATCAGATTCTCCAAGTTCCCAGTTTTCATTTTTTTTAAAGTAGGCCTCTAGCCCATTTCGTTGCAGAGTTAGGCTTTTCCCCAAACAGCTGTCAGACTCCACCAGTCAGTGGCTGGAGTCCAGGGGGTGGGGTTCACCTTCTTGCTTTGCCTTTTCCAGCATGCCTATGAGCAATGCCTCAGCAATGGTGGGAGGGGGTCTTCACCCTGGTTCATGCTCTCCCCAACCTCTGGCTTTGTGGACAAAACCTACCCTCCATCCTACCTGACTGTCTTCAGACAGGCCTTATAAAGGAGTACCTGGAATGGGACTTCTCCAGGCAACCCTGCAGTGACTGCCTTCCAGGAAATGGCACTCATCCCTCCACCCTCTCCAACCTGTCATTTCCCCTTAATTTCTCCTTCAAGCCTTTAAAAGCCTCTCGTAGCCCCTGATTCTCAGGGGTAGGGCCTGTCCCATATTTTCCCAGGCTGTTTTTGGCCTGCTGGGCCTTCTATCTGCTCCAGGGAGTCCCCAGAATTGTTCTTCCTTTTCCAAATTTCCTGTTGTTTCCCAGGCCTCCCTCCTGTGGTGTTGCTTCACCTTCCCTCCTCATTTGATAGTGGCCAAGGATAGTCACTTGAATCTCCTGTTGCCAGGGCAGGGCCTAGGGCTGCTAGGTCCCCCAGGGCCCCCTCAAAGGGCCTCCAACCTGCCAGCCCAGATCCAGCCATCGGGGGAACCCCACCCCCAAAGTGCCCAAATCCAGCCGGCATGCCTGGTGCGATGATGTCACCTGAAGGTGACATCATCACGCTGGGCACATTGCCGGGGAGATGTTCTAGCATTCGCCCTGAAAACTCTATGAATGCTAGAACATCTCCCTGCCTAGCATGATGATGTCACTTTTGGGTGATGTCCTCATGGCATGCGTGTGCTATGCATGCAAATGTCCCAGACCAGGACCAACCCTCCCTCACCAAAAAAGGTAAGGGACCTGGCAACCCTAGCAGGGCTAGCCCATAGAAGAGGCTTCATGAGGGGCCTGGCACTGCTGTGGCAACCTCGCTGGGCACTTAAGAAGGTAATAAGTGCAGGGGTAAGGATGGGGATTCTATCCCCAGACAAATTCTGCAAGAAAAGAGGCTAGAGATTATTTTTTTTAAGGAAAACTGAGAATTCAGAGAACTTGATGCATATTTTGGAATAATGAAACACTGATATAATGCTATTAAATTGCTGGGGTTTTTTTTAAAAAAAGAAAATCCTGTGCAGTTGAGAGAGGAAATGACTAACGTTGGGGAACTGGCTGCTCTGCAGGCAGGACCAGGAAACCTGAACTTTTCCACCCACATAGCAACCAACCAGGGTTTACTTCAGTCTTTTCCAAAAGCAAGGCAGGTTTGAGAACGATTGGAGAAAAATTGGGGAAACCCTGGGAGGTGCTCAATTACACTACGATGCTGTGGGGAAAGAGGAGAAAAAGCCACTTTCCAACAGCATCAAACTTGGGGCAAATAACTCATGCAGAAATACCCCAACCTTTGTTTTGCTTAAGTGCTCTTTTGGTTTGTGTATGTAGACATGGGGGGATGCTTGGAAGCTTTAGAGGTCATAAGCCTAATAGGTGACAGGCTGGCATATGGCCTGTGTGATTGAGGGAACAATTCTAAGAAAGTCTACTTGGAAGCGAGTTGTTGTACTCAATTGGACTTACTTTCAGGAAAATGTACTTAAGATTGCATCCTATGGTGCTTACCATTGACCATGTTAACCTTATTGAAATTCAAATATTCTGGTTTCTTAAAGGATAGCTGGATTTGTTTTCTTTCTTGCAGTAATGACATGTGCGTGCTAAAGGTCATAGAACTGTAATACCATGGTCTATCATCTTTCATTTTTTTCTGATTAAAGAAAGTATAATATAAAAATAAATACAATCACAAACTCCATGTATTAAGGTGATTATTTTAGGTTAAAAGTCATGATGTATTCAAGGAATGTTTAACATTTTATGCAAATTAAAGTAGACAGATGAACAACAAAGCATCCAATACACCCAGAAGATAAAATCCCAAATACAGCAATGTCTAGAGAAAACTCAAATAAAGGTAACATCTGTCTTTATAGAAGGAAGATAGTCTTCTGAGTTCTATAAAACCATAGAACTACTGAAGGATATTTCTGCCTAATTGTGTCCATGAAGGATTCAGCCTTGATCACCACAATAGAAAGAATCCCAATAGGGGGATATAAACATGTATTTAAATTTGATGTATGTTCTACTGGTTGACTACAAAGGAGCTTAGAGTAAAACCAAATAAAACACTATTATTGTAGAATATCATAAAACTAGCTCATGAATAGAATACAAACATAAGTACCCCCATTCATTTAAAATAACTAATCTCCTAATCCCAGAAGATAGTATATATGGTCTCGATGCTTTCATCCCAAAGTACCTGGAGCAGACATTAGATTCTCCATTTCCCCACTTTGGCTAGAAAGGAAAGTTGGAAATGGGTCTGCATTTTTCCTAACCCAAGGAGATTCTGTTTCAAAATCAAAGTGCCTATGAAGCTCAACATCAAAAAAACTAAGATCATGGCATCCGGCCCCATCACTCCTTGGCAAATAGAAGGGGAAGTCGTGGAAGTGGTGACAGACTTCACGTTCCTGGGATCCCAGATCACCGCAGACTGTGACAGCAGTCATGAAATTAAAAGACGCCTGCTCCTTGGGAGGAAAGCGATGGTGAACCTAAACAGCATGATAAAAAGTAGAGACATCACCCTGCCAACAAAAGTCCGCATGGTCAAAGCAATGGTATTCCCAGTAGTCATGTATGGCTGCGAGAGTTGGACTATAAGGAAGGCAGAGCGCCGAAGAATAGATTCTTTTGAACTATGGTGCTGGAGAAGACTCTTGAGAGTCCCTTGGAATGCAAGAAGATCAAATCAGTCAATCCTAAAAGAAATCAACCCTGACTGTTCCCTGGAAGGCCAGATAATGAAACTGAAGCTCAAATACTTTGGCCACCAAATGAGAAGGGAGCACTCACTGGAGAAGACCCTGATGCTGGGAAAGATTGAAGGTCAAAGAAGACGGGGACGGCAAAGGATGAGATGGTTGGACAGTGTCAGCGACGTAACAACATGAAATTGAGCCAACTTCAGAGGACAGCGGAAGACAGGAGGGCCTGGCGGGAGCTGGTCCATGGGGTCGCGAAGAGTCGGACTCGACTGTGCGACTGAACAACAACAAAATGTGCCCCAAAGCACCTTGACAAAACTAATAAAACAACAGCCCTGCTAATACTTAACCCTAGAGATATTTTTAACATGTGCCTGTCTGATTCTAAGGGCACAAAATATACACTTTACCATAGACAAAATAACACGCCTATCATTACCAGCCCAAAGATATGACAATCATGTGAACAGCAAGGAAATTGGCTCAGCAAAGGCAATATACATTTAGTGCACAAGGAGATCAATGGAAGTGTAAGGTATGTGTGTTTTTCAGCATGGTATTATAGTTGTTTCTTTGAAAGTGGTTGGAAACCTTTCTTCCCTCATTGATGTAATGATAATGATGAACCACCTATTGAACAGCATCCTCAGCAACCTTAATTCATCAGCTTTGATGGATTAATTAGCTTTGAGTGAGCCTATTTTGTGGTAAAAAACCCAAAACACTTTATCCACACCCTCAGGTGTCAATAGCTGAAACTTGTCCAATGCAAGAAGACAAGAGGCTGCTCTGGATTCTTTGGCTTAAACACTTTGTCTTCATTCTGGCAATCAAAGTTGGGATAGATACAAGTCATTTCCTCAATAAAGAATTCTACAAAATTGTCACTGAGTTTTTTCTGGTTCCAGTTATCCATAACTAGGGAACTAGGTTGAAGCAGTCCTTTTGCTACTCAGAAAGGATCCACCGGATAACACTGAGCATCATAATAGTCAGTTTACAGAGGCAAAAGAGTTGGCCACTTGGTGTGATTATTCTCACTGTACCAGCCTCAAACCCTGGCAGGAAGAGGAGCTAGTCTTTATCAAGCCAGGTTGATTTCCTGTTTGCAATGCAATCCTAAACTGAGTTACAATCTTTCTAATCCCATTGACTCACTTTAGGACTGTACTGTGAATCTATTCATTTAGTGATAGAAACTCAGTGCCCTTGGTCCTCTGTGAGGCTTGACAGACTGCCAAGTTCCACTGAAGAACTAGAGAGGAGGGATGGCATAGTTTCTAAGCCCCTGCAGTGCTTGCTTCTCTACAGTTTGTTCAGGAAATAAAATGAGAAACTTGAAAATAACTAACTGTAAGTCTCCTTCCGTTGTCCCTTGTATGCCATGCATCCAAGTAGACACTGGGGGGGGGGGAACTAACTCAGACCTTTTTGTTTGTTGGGAAAATATGTGCAGCTCTCTTGTTTGTGGTCTGATTTAACAATCTGCAAATGGAATCATAAACTGGATGCCTTGAGGGTAACTGTAATTACCTGCTGAGGTAAATTAACTTTCTCAGTAAGAGAGAACAGGTCTATTATATTTGGAATTATCAGCTTCTAAAACATCTTGCAAAATAGCTAGGGGTGATCATAATATTGACTGGAAACAGGTCACCAGTTGTATTCATTAAGGTGAAATTGGTCACCAATAATCAGAGAATATATTTATGAGCACAGATATTGCATTATTCTTCCCTTGCAAAAAGGAGTGATTTCTCTCCCTAGAGTACCCTTGCATTGTGCTGTTCTGTCTGCTGGAGCAGGTAGCTGGCTGGTTCTCACACGGCCCTGGCATGTAGCTACTTTGCCTTGCAATGGTGCAAAGAGTCTCAGGATCACTGTGCTCAGTATCTTGAAAAGAAACCGTAAATATGTACAGGTAGGATCTACTTGTACAATCGAAGGGGGTATGGTAAACGGGTTGTGCCCTGACTGGGAAAGCCCAGGCTAGCCTCATCTTGGCAGATCTCAGAAGCTAAGAAGGGTTGGCCCAGTGTAATGTACTCCGCCATGACCACGTGCGCGACCGTTGGGCCATGCGGTCAGGCCGAACAGCAGAGCTTCGCTTCCAGGAGAACAATAGTCCAGCGGATCCTAGCCCGCACCTATCAGAGGGCCAGGTCCGCGGCCGAGAGCCTATGGGACTCTCGGCCACTGTAAATAGCCTATAGGGCCTTAGTGGGTGTGTTTTAGGTGGTGGGTTTCTGAGCATATAAGCCGGCCTGCGAGCCGGCTTACCTTTGTCTTGTTCCTGCTTAATAAAAGTACTTTGCTGAAATCACTCAACGTTTCTCAGTACTTTTCACCCAGGTTAGTATTTGGATAGGAGACCACCATGGACGTCAGGGTCACTATGCAGAGGTTGGCAATGGCAAATCCCCTCTGTTCTTCTCTTGCCTTGAAAACCTTTAACAGAGTTGCCATAAGTCAGCTGTGACTTGATGGGGAAAAGAGGTTGTGCAAGCTAGGCATGTAGCACATATTCAAGGTTTTACAATAAAGAAGGGCGTGCAAGTCCCGGGCTGACTACCATATCCCATCCTACCGTGTGTGCTTCCTACCTAACCAACAAAGTAAAAGAAAATAAGAGGTTTTCATATATATTTTTTGGTTGCAATAATATATGTGCATTATCTTTCTCTTTGTGTGCGGCACTTCACCGTTTGACAGATGGCTAAAGATAAAGATACTTTGTAGAAGTGGATCGTTATTGTATTTTCTGTCTCTCGGCCTTAGGCTTGAAATATGCTTACTCTAGAAGGGGATTGTAATGACTTTTTAGAGATATACAATCTCTTTGTGCAGCCACGGGGTAATGAAAAGGACTGCTTGTGCTCTTCCCCTCACCTGTTTAATGCCACCATGATTCTGTAGTCACTGCTATGACACAGATTTCTTGGGGGGGAAGGAATCCACACACATACTGAACAAAACCTTACCTCTGAAACTTCTAATATACTGGAAACCCATAGCCCTATGCAGATTGTTTTGTGGAATGACTGAAGAAGCACGGATGTTATAGAGTAGGGTTGGCCAAACTGCAGCTCGAGAGCTGCATGTGGCTCTTTCACACGGTCTAATTTCATGTTAATAAAAAGCAAATTTGCATATTTTCCAGTAAGAACATGTGAGTAATATTTGTTCATGTCTTGCGGCTCTCAAACATCTGACGTTTATTCTGTGTGGCTGTTAACGTTAAACAAGTTTGGCCTCCCCTGTTATATATTTTTTTAAAAAAATGTTTTTTTAATTTATTATTGAAGCTTATATACATTATCTTACATTAAATCATTATAGAATCATTTTACCCCCCTCCCCCCCTCCTTGTAGTATCTTCATATTTTTAACCATGTGCACAGATTCTTCATTCGTATTTGGATATTTGGATTGGCTTCCCCCCTTTCCACCCATCCCTTATATCCCACCCATTTATTTGTAATCTTTTGACATTTCTCCTCCCATGTCTCTTTAGTAATTATCTGTGTGAATATATCTGATAGTACGTGTTCAAAGACATAATTATTCCATTTCTCCATTGTCCACTTATGCCTATCCCTCCATCCCAATGCTATTACAGCCATCCCGGCTAAAACCATAATTTTATATAACTCCCATTTATTTCTTTCCACTTTTTTGTTTCCCAATATTCCAGAAATAAGCAAATCCCTGTTAATATCTACATTAACTTGAAATAAGTCAAAGATAACCCTTACAATCTTTTGCCAAAATTCCTTAACCACTTTACATTCCCACCACATATGGGCGTATAGACCTACTTCTTGGCCGCCTCCCCTGTTATAGAGGGTATATGTAGCTCTAGTTGAAATAAGCAGCCTTGTGTCTGTTCCCTCTCCCTAATACTGTTTAGCAATACAAAATGTGATGTCGTAGGGGTTCATGTTCTCTGTCCCTGCTTGACTTCATTGCCTGCAGCTCAGAGGGAAACATGGCGCATGATATACTTATTAAATTATAGATGTTACTGGGAAAGATAAAAGAAGGGCACATTGGGCTGCTGTTTCCTAGTTCTGGCATTAATCCTTTTTCTTTAGGGGAGAGTTAAAGCCAGTTCTCAGCATTCCATAAAACTTTGGTCTGGCTCAGAAACAGAAAGTAGCAAAGAACAGCAGGGCTGATTCTCAGTGGGGCAGAGAGCAGGTTTAATCCCTAGTGGAAATAACTCATTAGCAATACATAATGTCCCTGTTTTCAGGCCCATCTGTCTTGTCCAAAATAAATGGGAAAAGACAGGTATAAGAAGATAAAAGTTATTGTCAGAAAGCATACCTAGTATGGAGCTGCGGTGGCTCAAGTGGTTAAGACGCTGAACTGCAGGCTGTGGAAGGTCGGTAGTTCAGCAGTTCGAGACCCAGGTGCCGCATGATGGAGTGAGCTCCCATCTCTAGTTCCAGCTCCTGCCAACCTAGCAGTTCGAAAGCAAGAAATTGCAAGTAGATAAATAGGTTCCGCTTTGGTGGGAAGGTAACAGCGTTCCGTACGCCTTGGTGTTTAGCCATGCCGGCCACATGACCACAGAAACGTCTTTGGACAGTGCTGGCTCTTCGGCTTTGAAACGGAGATGAGCACTGCAACCCTAGAGTCGGATTCGACTGGCTTTCAAGCAAGGGAACCTTTACCTTTACCTTTATACCTAGTATAAATAGTTCCTAGTAAATTGTCAGAAAACATGGATGCACATAGTTTTATTTGTGGTTCCTTCCTCCAGCTTCCAGAGGTAGGCTGAAATCTACTTTAAGATAAATCTAAGAAACTCTACCTGATTCCATTGCTTGCTTACATGAAAGCACTTATCTGGATATTGAAAGAAGGAAGGTTTTACTAAGGTGAACCAATAGATATCAAGAAAAACACAATGTTTACCTAAGTCCAACCAATCACAGTGTTGTAAAATATTGCCCTATTTGTTTCAGATGTTCTATTATCCACCCATCTCACAGTAAGACAACCTTGCTAACTGATGATAGACAAGATGATAGACATTCTCCAGCATAAAGGTAATGGTTCCTTTGCTCAAAAGCCAGTCGAATCCGACTCTAGGGTTGCGGTGCTCATCTCCATTTCAAAGCCGAAGAACCAGCGCTGTCCGAAGACATTTCCGTGGTCATGTGGCCGGCATGACTAAACACCAAGGTGCACGGAATGCTGTTACCTTCCCACTGAAGTGGTACCTATTTATCTACTTGCAATTTCTTGCTTTCGAACTGCTAGGTTGGCAGGAGTCTCCAGCATAGTAGCCTTATAAAAATGTAAGCAGGTAAACATAAAACACTATCAACTAGTTTCAGACCAACAGCTTTGACCACAATGGGTACAACCTTTCACTTTATGTCATAAAATGTTGCCACACAGATGAGGAAAAAAACACTGTACTTGAGTACTTAACATACCCCTGGCACTGACACGTATATGTGTTTGCTTATAACAGGATCCTATTACAAGACATCTTTCTACAATTTGATAA
>NW_015159731.1:89636-104557 GCF_001447785.1 Gekko japonicus | reverse complement strand
CCTTACAGCAATGCTGTGATTGCTGTTCATTGGGCCTACGAGTAAAAAGTGAAGGTCAAAGGTGTGAGTCCAACCCAAATCTTGGCTATCCCTGCAACCATGTGATGCTTTCCTGCTGTGAAGGAGAAGACCATCTTATTCTTCCAGAGCTTAAACGGCACCCTGAACCACTGCCAACGGCAACACCTGAGAAACGTAAGTGCTGCATTGTTACCTACAGGAAGCACAGCAATGAGAGTCATCCTCACTCCATAAACACATGATTCTGGATGTACATAAGAGTCAGACTAAGTGTACTGGTCGCTTTCTCTATTAGGTTTCCAAGATGTTTGGCCTCCTCACAACTGCTATAGCAATTATTTCGCTTTTCACATTTGATTCTGCTTCCGTATCTTCTGTTCATTACTTGTTTAAGCATTTGTGAAAAGTGCCACGTTTCATTCAGAGGCCAAGCAAATTTTAGAAAGAACTGTTAAGAATAGCCACTGGATACATATCGATTCCTTTGAAATACACAGAGGAATTCATTAGCTTAAAGTAAAATGCTATCCACACATGTTGGGGAACATGAAACGTGCCAGCAATAGAATGCCTGTGAAATCTAAGAAATAGCAGAGCTTCTACATCTATAAGTATCATGGGAGACTGATTGTACATCAACTAGAAAGGCATCAAGATATGGAATGTCAGCTGTAATGAAGTTATGCTTTGTATTTCCTGATTTTTCTTCACTATGATTGGCAAAGGCAAAAATACTTCTCACAAACATTAGGTGCAAATTCTTGCATTTCATTCTCTCTTTCTGTCTCTGCTTAGCAATCTGAGACTGGATCTTACTGAATGGATCCACACAGTTTCACAAGTCTAAGCTATCCAAACTTACAATGCTTTTATTAGCTCTAGAAGACAGGGTGGGGAGACAGGCAGCATCTCTTTACCTGTCCTTTCATCACTTCCAAGATTAAGAAAAGCATGCTAAGTTTTTGTTGTTTAGATTTATGAAACTGGGCAGGTGTGGAAAAGTCAGTCTCTCCCCCAGTTTTCAATTGGTGAAATCATGCTGTGGTAGAAGAGTTAAATTCTTTCTTCACACAGGAGCCTAAGTTTGAATTGGAGCCATGCACAGTTGCTGTTTGACTTTAAAAATGCTAGAAAGATGCACATCACAGGTCTAGTTGGGCCCAGGGGCTCTATAAATACATCCATAATATGATCCCTTGCAAAAGTTTTTGCATCAGTTTGTGCAATATATATCACATGATAATTATTTGGGGTTCCTTTGTCATGTGCAAAAAGTTTTTATAAAATAGCTATTATCAATAATGCTTTCCTATAATCACTGGTTCTGGGAATTCTCTTAGCTAGTGATCACCTTATCACTTGATAAATGGTATTCTGTGGCCATCACTACATCCTTTGGTAATGAATTCCACATTTTAATCACTCTTTGTGTAAAGTAGCATCTGAACAACAGCAACAAATCTTTGGAATTGTCTCACCTTCTATTAGAATTCGGTGAAAGTAGAAGTATATAGAAGTTGTTTCTGTCTCATGGGGTTGGATCCAAGTTAGATTTTCCAGTGGCAGAATGGAACTTTCCTGATTCCCCCCTAACACTGCTGCTCAATTGGGTTGCCACCAGTGTTCCCTCTAAGCTGAGTTAGTGTGAGCTAGCTCACAGTTTTTTAGTCTCCAGCTCACACATTTTTGTCTTGGCTCAGGAAGGATGGCTCCAGAGCCCACTAATTTATGCAGCAGCCAAATTGCTCACTCACAATTTTAATGCCAGTAGCTCACAAAATAGAATTTTTGCTCACAAGACTCCATAGCTTAGAGGGAACATTGGTTGCCACCCCTCCGAGTGGAGGGAGGGGTCCCCCGCTACCAGGCCCTACCCTCCTGCTGCTGATCAGCTAGCTGGCAGGGGGACTTACCAGGAGAAAGGAAGGCAGAAATGGATAATTTAACAATGATATTACACGGGAAAGATAAAAATGTATTTAAGAACAGATGGATTAAAGTTTATAAATTGTTAAAACATTAAGAGGAAAAGGAACTCCAATACTATGAATTTATAAAGCATATGGTTGTATGTACTTGGAAAAACTCATAAATAAATTTATTTATTTTTAAAAAGGAGAAAGGACTTTCCTGATTCCCCCCTAACACTGCTGCCCAATTGGGTTGCCACCCCTCCCCCAGGCCATGTTGCTGGTGTTGCACAGGCCATGTTGCTGGTGTTGCACAGGCCATGTTGCTGGTGTTGCACAGAAGGTGACATCATCTCACCAGCGACATCTGGGTGACGCTCTGGTATTTGGGCAAGAATTCTATGGTAGAAGCCATTTTTACCATAGAGAGTTTGCTCACATACGAGAGCATCACCTGGATGTTGCTGGCACAATGACATCACTTTCTGTGTGATGCCAGTGATGTGGCCTGGTCTTTCCTCTTCCTCCTGGTAAGTCCCCCCATCCCCCACTGGTTGCCACCCCCCACTGGCAACTCTAAAGCCTGCTGATCTCCCCGAAACGCTGTTCCTGAGAGACAGGGAATCCTGAGGAATAAGATGACAGGGGTCTGCAAGGCACAACAACTATTGCATCCCTTTTCCCTCCTATTTCCTGTTTTCTATCCTGTCAGACAAGCGTTATACCTGAGAACACCACAATTATTTCCCTCCCATGGTGACTCTGCAATCTCTGATTTTTCTTTTCCTTCACTCCACACCTGTCTAAATGATAGGCATTTACCTAGTACAATAATATTGGTCAGTTGATTAAAACATAAAAGCTGTTATTAAAGAGACCAGCTCATTGATATGTCTTTTTCTAGCCAATGCTCACATACTGTGCATTCCTCTCTTCCTCTCCCTAGTTCTGCTGATATGTGCCTTTGTAATTTCTAGTAATTGCAAGCAATTTTATTCTCCACTGGAATTAACAACACAGCTAGTGGGAGATTAAAGCATTAGTACATGGTTACATGGTGCCCTCCAAATAGCCAGTGCCTTGGGCAAGTATACTTTTGCCTCATAGGTGGGTCAACCCACGTTAAAACATGTGGCTGAAAGGTGATATCACTTCAAGTGATATTATCTCTGCCCCAGTAGTTTGCAGATGAAATGTTTCCAACTGTCATGGTGTAGATTCTGAACATTTTCCCTCTGCAGTTCTCCTGCCCTTAGGGTTTTTCTGTTTGTAACTACAGAATTACTTTATTTTACTTTATGATTCCATAAATTATGCTTTTAGACATCATAAAGTAATTAATGCAGCATGCTATTATTTTTGACGTCTAATTAGTTTTTACATAAAACAGAGTACAGCAATATATTATCACACAATCCATGACAGGAAATAATGTAGTAAAGAGAGACATATATTTAATGAGAACCATTTTTTTAAAGGGGGCAAATTTAATTTCTTATAGATTCATAATGAAGCCCATCAAAATGTGTAGTACTGTTTTATAAAACATGCATCCATTAGGAAAGACAAACCTTAAATTAATGAATGGAAATTCCTTGATAGAACTCTGAGAAACAATGCTAAGTTGTAAAATCTACAACAAAAATCTTGTGCTTTAAATGGCAACTCTAAAGACTTATTGGCATATTGAGGAATGTTCTTTTATGGCAACAGCCTACTTCATTGGATGTGTGAAACGAACTAAGGAATATTTCCCCCCCATGTGGACTGGAAACCAAAATAGCTAAGAAAATAACTAAGCAAAGCTTGTTTACTAGTGTCATAAACATATCATCACTACAATATGTAGCTAAATTGGAGACACATTCTAATAAAAGAAACAATTGTGATTCTTTCTGAGAGAAGCACAATTACATTAATGAATTCCAACTCTGATTGTCTTTGAATTTTCTCTGTTTAAACTGACATTGTTACATTAGGTCAGAGAGTGTCTGGGTGGAATGAAATGTTCCCATTTTAAATAGCTAGTTCAAAACTATTTATCCTAGGGAACTATGCTATTGGCCCAATGAAAACCAGTATAGGGCAAGGGAACATGTTGTTCTTCAGTTTCATGTTCTAAATATCAACATACAGTATTTAAATTCAAAAGAATATCTTTTTGCCAATTCTATTGTTTGAGTCTTACATGATCACCAGTTATGCCCTTGGTACCACCATAAAGCAAAATATATAAAGTATTAAGGTTTTTATATATAACCTTGGGAGACAAATCCAATTTGATGCCTGTTTTCAGGGTTTTGTTGTTAACTGATACATACATATGCAGAGCTAGAAAGAAATAAAACAAAGTTGATGGAGTTTTCCAAGACTGGAAATCTACCTCAAGGCTGGGGGTGGGGGGAATTCTCTCCATAAAAGGTATGAGAGGACAGGAGATCTAATACCTGTGACCTTGTAGTGAGACACTGAAGTGTTGTGCATACATGAGGATTCTCACAAATCTGGCAGTATTTGGCTAAAGCTTTCCTCATGCAGTGAGGAAGGACAAAATTGATGAAGATTCTTGTAAAACTCTCCTCTTTTTTCTCCCTGCTGCTCTCCGCTTGGAATCTTCTTTGTTAAGTTTTATGTGCCAGATGAAAACATTATTATTCACCTAAGCATCTGGCATTTCATTTTTTTATGTTGGTTGCCTGAAGAACCTGTCTCAAAGACTGAGAGGCAGACTATTAGTCCTTGTCATGGAACGAAGGGCATCCAATAAATTTTGGGCAGATTCAAGCAAGGCCTGTCTCCTTGAGGCTTTATGTTTGCATGGAGACTGGGAGTGCTATCCTTTAATAAAGAATAGCACATGTGGCCCACTAGACATTCTATAAGGCACTACAGTATCCTCCATGAGTAGGTAATCTGTTTTCTCGGGTACCATGAGACCACAGCATACTCTTGGGGGGGGGAACATGGAGGAGCTTAAGTCTGAATGGTTCGTGCTGGAATGGAGCCGGAGTTTATCAAGATACCACTATTTTACTGACTAGTCCAACAACTCCTGCACACGCTGCAGTCTATGAAGCCTGAATTCATTTTCTTTCCCTCTTAAAGCCCTTTTTTCTGCCTGTTTAAGGGCAGGAAAGAGGATAGAAAACATAGGGTTGCCAGCCTTCAAAGTGGGGCTTGCATGGATCCTAGAATAACTATTGATTTCTAGATCACAGAGATCAGTTCTCCTGGGGAAAATGGTTGCTTCAGAGGGTAGACTCTATGACATTATACACCACTGAGGTACCTCCTTTCTCCAATCCCCACCTGCCCCATGCTCCAACTCCAAAATCTCTAGAAATTTCCCAGCATGGAAACTGGCACCTGAGTTTTGTTTGCTGATGCTCACCATACTTCTAAAAATAGACAGTTTTGATGTACTGGAATGATGTGCTCAGACAGAATTCACAGAATTAAAAGGGATATTAATTCCTAATTCACAGTGTTGTAAATTCTCCAGGACTAAAAATAGATTGATATCTGCCTCTTTCCTGTAACTGTTTCTCTGCTCAGCCAATATTGCTGGTAAGGCTTAAAAACAAGGAAGGGGGGGGAATAAAAAGAAAGCAACTGAATGAACATTGATTAGACAGCAGCAGTTGCCCCAGGTAATTTAATAGAAGCAAACACCTGGCATGAAGCTGTGTCAGTTAAATGTGCATGTATTTGGACTACTACATTGTCACTCTGGCTTTTAAAATTATCCTGTGGGCAATGTTGGACATACTGGAATTTTGCTCCAGTCCCCCATGTTTCTTTTTGCTGAATTTATTTTTTTGTCAATTTTTTTTTATTTAGGATATAAACATTCATAATCAACATTAATTTTTTTACATTTGTCCCTTTCATACCCTACCCACCTCCCTTTTCCCCTCCCTAATATATGGCTTCCCACAGGGCTTCGACCTCCTGCCCATCTCTTTATTAATTTTTACAACAACAATTTTCTTTTTGTGATTCACTAGGTAACTATTATTTCACTATACTCATTAATTTTTAACTTATCCTATCTCCTAAGCATTCTATGATTAATAATTATTAAAACTAAACAAATTGTCTTTTACTTCCCAATACTTTTCTAAGTATTCTTTTAGATCCTTCCAGTCCTTATAGAAATCTTCTGCTTCCATATTATTCAACTTTCTTGTCAGTTTGTCCATTTCAACTGAAAATAATATTTTTTTAATCCAATCTTCAATCTTCGGGACTTCTTGCTGTTTCCAATTCTGAGCATACGTCATTCTTGCTGTAGTTATCATATACCACATCAGAGTTCTCTTTGATACATTAACCTCTTTTTTTGATACAATTCCTCTTTTTGCTGAATTTAGATTCTTGAGTTAGTCTGTGCTGCTTCTTGTAAAAGTTTTATTTAAGAAACATGCTCAAAAATCTCGAGTTCTTATGGATTTTAAGCCTGATGCTAAAATTGAAATGATAGTTTTCTGTTCACTTTGTTGATTTTTAATTCTTTATTAGATGACATGGTTGAAACTTAAGTGAACTTAGCAACTGCCTGGCAAATTATGCTTTTATAATACTGTATTTGATTCACATGGAAAATATAAGTGCTCCCCTTTCTCCCAAGCTGGAAAACCAGAAGCTTCTCACAAATTCTATAGGGGGGGAAATCTCAAAGTGTTTCATTAACGTTTAATAAGTAGATACAGCTGAAGTCTATTTTTATTTATTATGTATGCAGTACCATTAGGGTACATGGCACTTTACAGAGTAGCTGACTGCAAGACAAGTCCCTGCCTGAGGAATTGCCATCTAAATTTGGACAGAGAGGAGGAGGAAGACAACAGAGAGGGAAGCTTTGGGCTTCTGTGATTATTATGAAAATTGGTGAAAAGAAGATACTGCATTGAGTGGTGCTTCTGATTAACAGACGAAGGGATGAGATTTCCCCTACAGCATGTTGCATGCATTCCATATCCATTTTGGAACTTGCACATTTTACCTCTGGGAAATGCATGTGCCTTGCTTGCACATCACTGCAAAGTACAAAAGCATTTTAGAATACAGTTGTTGGTACAAGATCATGAATTAAAACAATGATTTCAGAAGAAGAATGGGAAGGGTAGAATAAACCTGTTTCTTTTACTGTCACTGATTTTCACATAGCTTTTTAATGTCTATGACTCATCCAGAGAATCCAGCAGAATGATTTGGGTTTCGCAGTTTGCACCATCATCCACCACTAATCTCTTACCACACACTTCTTATCTCACACCAAGTTTATAAGAAATGCATCACTTTCCTCCCAAACTGGTATTACAATAAATATATGGTAATTGTTTCTTATGTAAATAGACAGACACTATAAGGCCAACTGAGAAATGGCATGATGCAATAGAAAACATCCAGGGCTGAAAAAACAATGGCATTTATCATTGCCTCTCTGGTATTATTTCAGGCAAATCAGTTCTCCTTTCTTTGTTTTGCGGGCAAATGAACTGTGCAGCAAGAACTAAAGCAATTATCCCAATCAATGGCCATTTGAAAGTTCAATTCTCCTTCTCCCTGAGCTTTCCCTCCTGCCAGTTAGTATTTGACCTCTAGGCCTTTTTTTCTTACCCATGGCAAGGAAGTAAGCTGAAACCTGCCAAATGCCTGATTTTCTACGTATGCTTCAAGCTTGCCCAGAGGCAACGATCGAGGCAGAAATAGAACAAGAAAATGTTCCCCTTTAAAAACAAACACTGTTTCCTGGTTTTTCATATGATCTTCATCTCTTAGCATCTGTTGCTGGTATATGGTTACCATCTTGAAGATGGTCTTGGCATGTACAAATAAATCTCTGGACTCAGGGAAATGTATCCCTTTTTCATTCACATTTCATTGGACTGGTAACTGACGTTTGCTCAAACTTTTACATATATTTTGTATTTATATATTGTGCTCTTTAAGGTTCCATTACCTGATTCCCTGCATTGTTCTGCCCACTACAGGCCATGCCATGTGTATATTGAAAATCTCAGTGTGATCAAGGGACAGTTGATGCTGAGTTCTGACCCCCTGGGTATACTATGTGTTAATTCTATGATTATTTTTCATGATCTGTGTCCTTAACAGAATGCAGCCACAACAGTTGTGGTTTAAAGGGGCAGTCTAGTGTGTTTCTGTGTGGGGGGGAATAGACTGCTATATAAATTATTTCCCTTCTACTGGTTTCTCAATGAAAAGCATATAATCCTGCTTTTACCCACACTAAGAAAAAAATGGAAGGAGCCTTAGTTTCTCCTGTACCAGAATGTCCATTTCAGTCACAGGTGTTACAGCTGCATTCTGTTAAAAATACTCAGTGAGGAGAATATGCATGGAACTGCACACATTTAGTTCTGCCCTCAGAAGGGAGAATGCCACTGCTGCCACCATGGCTTTTCAACAAGGGCAGGCAGGGACTGACAAGGACTGACAAAGATTACCAACTGAATGGGGGGGGGGAGGTCCTGTCCTTTTAACAGGGGTTTAATGACTGGAACTAGTCAGCCGAAGCTTTTTGTGGCATTGAGGTAAACAACATCACCTGATTGTTGCTTGTACATCAAACTGACAGTAAAGGGACAGCTAGAGAGACCAGTTGGGAGATCTCCTATCTGAAGGAAGGGGATATAATTGTTTCTGTCACCTGAAGGCTTCCTGTCAGACACATGAGTGCTACCAAAGTCATTATTGATAGGAGAAGTTCTGGGCAGGAGGTGCCTTCTTTGCTCAGAGAAGCAGTCTGTCAGATTCTGTATCACCATATGGTTCATGTAGTTTCATGATTAATTTTCCAGGCTTTTTCACATGTGGCTCTGTGATTATTTTTGGAGATTTTAAAAAAATAGATTACCTGTGTGGGGATTAAGATTTTTAAGACTGGTGCTGGGGATGAGGAAGGCAAAACTCAAATTTCCCTCCAATGTAGTAAGAACAGCTCTGAGGTGGGGACTTTCCAGTCCTTTTCTTTCAAAGTAAAGCTTCTGTAGCAGCAGCCTATAAAATTCTTGTGCAAACTGTCATTGTTTAATTGTATTTAAATGTTGCTATTATATTGTTAGCTTGCATTGGTCACCAAGCAGGTAGAGAGCAGTCTTTCAAATAAATAAATGAATGAAGTTTGGCAAAATCATCATGGGATTATACACAGGGCAGTTCCACCTACTGGTGAGCACTTTGCTAGTATCTAATAATGGTCAAAGTTATGTAATTCACACATACAGAGCATGCACTCTTTTTTTGGGGGAGGGGATTCTTATCCCGATTAATGGCTCAAGCATGTTGGCAGTTTCAGAGATTGAGGATCACAATGAAGCCTTGTCGATCAGTAATGAAGCCGAATTGTCAAACAGCTTACCTGGAGATGACCTGGATGAGTGCCTTGTCTATCCTGGAGAGCTCTGCCAGCACCTCTGCATCAACACAGTAGGATCTTACAAGTGTTCATGCTTCCCAAGGTTTACTCTTCAGGACGACGGACGGGGCTGCAATCCAGGTGGGAAAGGAGCTGAATTGAGGAACTATGTACCCAGGTTAACTATGAAAGAATTGATCCCATAATTGGTTTTGCCGCATTTACTAAGGGATGTTTCACAACGGCATGATTTGATGGCTATACATTGTTAGCCAAATGTATGACATAGTCCCGTTACCAGTTCTGACATGAAATCTTTCTGATGTTCGATCTGTGATCTTCCACATGTATAAGTCATCACCTGATGTTTCAGCCATTACATGGTAAACATACTTCTACGAATGGGCCCTTAGTGATTTTGCTACATCTAGAACTAGGGTTGCCAACCTCCAGGCGGTAGCTGGAAATCTCTCATTATTATAGCTGATTTCCAGGCAACAGAAATCAGTTCATCTGGAGAAAATGGTTGCTTTGGAAGGTGGACTCTGTGGCATTATACCCTGTTGAAGTCCCTCCCCTCCCCAACTCCATCTTCCTCAGCCTCCAGTCCTAAAATCTCCAGGTATTTTGCAACCCAGAGCTGGCAACCCTATCTAGAATCCACCGTGTTAATAACTCTGGAGTGAGTTATTTTAAACTTATTTGGACCATTCAGAGATATTCCTTCCCAGTACCTGTTTGATCTAGCTGTATTTCCAAACATCTCCAATGATCTGACTTCCATAGTGTTCACTGAAAAAAACTGAGTCTAACAGATTTGTCTGGAATCTTTTTGCTCGATAGTAGAAGTTGAAGAAATAAATAAATATTAATATACTTCTATTAGACTCATTGGAATATCCCATGTATTGAATTCATCCTAAATACTAAGAACTGTTTCAATAAATCCAATTGAAATGAATGGCAGTTCCCTTTCATTTCCATGGGACTTTCACAGCACAGTGGTCCAATAAGCCAAAGTTCCTCTCTCAGGTATAGTTGAGCTTTGCAGGGGGGTGGGGGTACTAGGCATTGCATTGGGTATTAGTTCACAACCATCAAAATTCCTGATGTCCTGGCTGTAAGCCTTCAAAAAAGAAACAGGTATATAGTAAACTTCTAACGTTAAATTAGCAGTAACAATACAAAAGACATTTGAAACATCAAAATAGCAAAGTTTTTAGTGGCTTTGAAAATCAGGAGCTCCCAGCTCAGCAATCAAGGTCCTATTGATAAAGCTGTAACTAGATATTACTTAAGAAACAGAACTGCTTCTATTTTGTGTCTTTTTGCCTCCACTGTCTTGCAGTTTCTTGGTGAACATAATGCACAATGTGACATCATTATTCTATCCCCACTCACAATGTTGGTTGTTAGCTGAGAACAATGCACAGCACAATAATGTTGCCTCCTGCACTGTGTCCACATCAGCTTTACGAGGAAGAGGGGGGAAATAAATTCGAGGCGGCAGCAGTGCTGTGTTCTTGCAACATCTGGATAAGCTCTAAATGTATCATGATCCAGATGAGCTGTTTTTTTCTTAATGTCTTTGGAACATTCTTTTGGAACTGTGCTAATGGAAGAAGGCATATAAAACAGTGTTCTGTAGTGGTTAGAATGTTGGTTTAGGATCCAGGAGACCCAGGTTCAAATCCACAGTGTCGGGAAGATTGCTGGGTGACATTGGGCTAGTCTCCCCACCCCACCCCCAAATGAATCTGAAGAAAGAATATGCGGTTCAATCTGAAACTTTTTGCAGACCTCAAGTTTCCCCGATCATATAGTATTGCTCAACCACCCCATATCCTTAGACCTCTTCTCAAGAAGAAAGGATGGGAGAACATGGGATGTAGCACTTACTAGTACCCTAATAAATCACTCGATTCTTTAGAGGAAGATGAAAATCATTTTTGGCAAGTGCTAGGGAATTATCCATGTGATAACCTACCACTACTCACACAATCAATCCATTACATGCTTGTCTTCCCCTGAAACGTGCCCCTGTCTATGAAGTAGAAACGATGAAGACTTGTTTAATAAAACTGGAATGAAGAGACAGACTTGAGGCTGTTACCTGGTGAAATCACTGCCCAAGCATAACTGTGAGGCCTTTGAAGTGTCATGAGACTGGAGGAGGAGGGTGGTCCACCACTGCCTGCCTCTGCCCTGCAGCCACCAATCCACTGGCTGGCAGACTTACCAGTAGAAAGAAGGCGGCCTAGGCCATGTTACCAGCATCACACAGAAAGCCAGTGACTTCCAGATGATGCTGTGGTTTTGGGGGAAAAGTCTATGATAGAAGCCAGGTTTACCATGGAGTTTTTGCCTAAATACCAGAGCATAAACTGGAAGTTACTGTCATGATGATGTCATTTCCTATGGAACACAGGTAACTTGGCCTAGGCCTTCTTCTTTCTACTGGTAAGTCCTCTGATCCCCCACCAGTTGCCAGGAGGGATCTTGCAGTCCTACATGAGACCTTGGTTAAGTAAACGGCTCTACAGCAAATCTCCCTGCTGCTTTTGCAAGTGATACCACTAGGTAGACAGGGAGACTCCTCTGCAAACTTAAGTCACTCTAGGGCTGCGGTCACACGCAACATTAGCCACACAAGAGATACGGAAGACAGGCGGAGTTTGCAGGCGCGATCTCACCAGCACATCTGGGGAGCGTAGCGCTTCTGTGGCACAACCGAGGCTTCCTCCCGAAACCACGCAGCAAAAAACTAGTACCTCGGAGGTACTAGTTTCCGGAAACTGCGGGGCAAGGGCGGGCGTCTGATCGCGTTTCCGGTGGCATCCGGCGCCCGCCCATGTCCCCTTGTGAAAAAGGTTTTCCCCCCCCCAAGTCCCCGTGGTTGCGCACATGCATCCAACAGAGCATGCGCATTCGTAGTGAACACAAAAAAAGAAAACTAGTTCGCCGCGCGCTTCTTCGTTGCGCGCAGGCATGTGTTGTGATCGACGCCTCTCCGTAACCACAGAAGCTCTACGGTACCTCCACAGAACCTCCACAGGAGGTATGATCGCTTTACTGCGTGTTAGTTTGCCCCAGGGCAAACAGCCACGCTTCCCCCCCGCAGTTTCCTGCCCGTGTGACCGGGGCCTAGGAAACCCTGATCTGAATGGTGAAGATTTGTAAGGGATTGAAAGCCCAGTCAGTTTTTTTGTTCAGGTCTGTCCTTGATTATGCCTAAGGATAATACAACAATGTGTTCTGTTGTACTTCTTTCATCCCGAGTTTTGCTTTGTTAGAAGTTATGCCAGCCATTTATTTCCTTTCTGCCAAAATCAATAAACAATCCCCAATCATATTTTTTCCTCTCCCCTATTTCCCCAGGAGGCTAGTCCACCAAGATTTCTGTAAAAGGTCATGATTTTCATAATTCATTAGGTTTTGGGAGGATAATCAATAGGATCTTGATCCATTGCACTAGTAGTGATGCAGCATTGTGTTTCGCATTGATAAAAACATGTGTTGCTGCATTTTGGTTCAGCATTCTGATGCCTGCACTATCTTCATAAGGAAGTGATTTCCTCCAAAAAAAATGTTTGCACCATATAATTACTTCACCTGCTACAATATAAAAAAAGACACGTGGACAAATCATTTATCTCACTTGTGGTCACAGCCTTTATTAGGAAATGCAGCTATATCAGGTATTAGTTTGTCTACCTAACCATGGAACTTAGAAAAAACTAACTGGGGAAAACCAAATAAAACTATTATGCTTTTTCCAGAAGCTTCTTCCTCTCTTGAGCTTTTGGCCTTATTAAATAATTTGTGAACTTCATTGAAAATCCCCATGCAGTACTGGGAGGTTCTTATTTTTGTCATCATACACACAGATAACATGCATGGGTGTATATAGAATTTTTAAAATCTATATCTGCAGTATCTGAGGGCATAATGGTGCATCAATCTATAGACCATCAATATGAATTTATTGTCATTATTCTCTAGGTTTATTGAGGTATTATTGATAAAATAGTGAAAGAAATTCTAGGTCTCCATCACCTGTATTATCATTTAACCTAATTTCTCCCTTACTATTTAATAAGTTCAAACTGGGAAGGGGCTGTGGCTCAGTGGTAGAGCAATTGTCTTGCATACAGATTAGGGCTGCCAAGTCAATTTTTCTTACCGGCGGGGGAGCCTCGCTGAGCTCCGGGAACCGTTCTTCGATGTGCGCGCGCCACCAGCACGTCACCGGAAGTGACGCGCAATGTCGATCACGTTGAAGGTGTGACCCCGATCGTTGGAGGGAAAACCATAGAGTTTTCCCTCCGACGATTGGGGCCACGCCCCCAACGTGATTGACGTGGTTGCGTCACCTCTGGTGACGCAGCCACGCTGCGCTTCGGGGGGCAGAGTTCCCCCGGGGCCCGATTCCGTGGCGGCGGAAATTGGGCCTCCGAAGCAGGGGTTTACCCGCCCCCACTTGGCAGCCCTAATACAGATTCAGTTATCGCTAGTTAAAAAGAATGAGGTAGTACGTGAAAAACCTCTACCTGGGAGCCTCTGTCAGCCAGAGTAAACAATCCTGGCAATATTAAATACAGCTAAAGTCATGTAAGGATCAAATTAATGAATCCTTGATGACTATCAGAAATCAGTCACTAACTCAGGGCACCTTCCCTTGGCCACTCATAAAGGCAGTTTTCTGTCCCACTACTTAAAACCATCTCTATAGAAAAATGATGTGGACTATTATCACCCAGTCTCTAATCTGTCCTTTCTAGGCAAGGTGATGGAGTCAGCAACTCATGTGCTCTGGACCCTTTTCACTCTGGCTGACACAGATGGCTCTGGAGGTTTTAGTTAATGTCTACCATCTTTATTTGGACAAAATTGCTCCTACTCACTCTGTCTTCAGCAACTGATACAGTGGATCATGCCATCCTGTTCAGGTGTTTGGAGGCAGAAGTAAGTTTTGGGGATGTACCTTGGGCTGATTTAAATCATTGCTCACGGATCAGACTCAAAGGCTGAAGTTGGAGGCCAGATGTCTTCAGAATGGGAGTTCTCTTGTAGGGTTTCACAGTGTGCAACCTTATTGCCCATCTTATTCAACGTCTGTGTAAAGTCTTTAGGATAAATCAGATGACACCCAGCTCTAAATCTCTCTATCCAAATCCTCCAGTGAGGTGGTAGAGGTCTTGTGCCACTGCCTGACTGCTGTGGCCAAAAGGCTGAAAGTGAATGAACTGAAACTGAACCCAGATGAGACAGAAGTGATGCTAGTTAGGAAGGTGGAGATCTTATAGGACATTGTGCTTCCCACTTTCAATTTTTTTTAAAGGGCTTTATTAATACACTTGTGCACATTGCTAATGTTGGGAAGGGAGATGCAAGGAACTGGAAACTGAGTCAATTTATACATTTTCCAATTGTGGCTTAAGTAGGACAATTTGTCAGATTAATTCCAGAATTGCAAAGGAGTGGAACATATTAGTGAAATAATAACTAGGGGTGCTTGAACCCCAACCTGGTTGTCTCACATCCTATTCACTGGTAGCTTTTTGAATTACCATTCTGACTGTTTTTAACCCTTTCATGGCTGTTCA
>NW_015159731.1:76622-89622 GCF_001447785.1 Gekko japonicus | reverse complement strand
AGCAGGTTCCTTCACTGTATTTCTTCCCAAACATGCAGTACAGCACAACTGGCTTTTTGCGCATGCGCATTTTCACACAGCCCATGTGATTTCTATTCTTTCCCTCACATTCTTGCTGCATAACTGCTCTGCTTAGGAGGCAATTGTTTAAATAAACAATTACATTCATCACAAATCATATAAATCAGTCATAAGACTGGCCTTCATCTAAGTAGCCCCTAGGGGTGTTAATGACTGCCAGCTGGTTTGAATCAGCATGCTCAGTTTTGCCAAACCCCAGTGCCAACCTACTTGTTAGGTGCTCAGTACAATTTAACAAGCTGAATTACTGTCTCACATTTGGTTGATACCTTTATATATGGTATGTTTGCAACATCTCTAGCAATAATGAAATAGAACTAGAGCAGTTCTCTTATTCCCAGTTCAAACCTAGACCTGTCAGTTTCAGGGAGCTTAGGTTTTAAGACTAATCTCAAGAAAGTATTTCTCAAATGTATTGTAAGAAAAGTAATTGCCTTATACTGAATCCAATAACGCATATGGCAGATATCCTTTCCCACAGTTTCCTTGACCCTTGGGGGTTGTACCCTTATGAAAGTAGTTCAGTATAAAAGTTCAGAAATATGAATTAACTAAGGCTGATACTTTTTCCTTCTATATTGTGTATAGATTTTGAAGAAGACGGACAAAACACTGCCTTGGCGGACACAGCCACAGTTGCTTCAGAAGCCTCGAACATCCAACCTGTGACCAACAATTCTTTACATGTAGAGCAAGATAAATGTAAAGGTATGTTTGATAGGCAAACTGGAGACATGAGTTTGTTTACAAGTCCAAAATAAATTCCAAAGCTTCCTTGGCTGTTTTCATTTCAGTTCACATCCACACATTACTTGCCTCCAGTACTAGCCTGAAGAAAGAGGTAGAGGGAATCTCAGAGGGTAATGTCCTGAGGTAATTTGAAGCAAGCTTCTGAATTCAAGGTTATTTCATGCTAGCTGTTTAGAGTTGTTCAGGCAACACAGCTGTGGGTGGTAATTTCAAACACACAAGTGGGAATGAATTACTCAGGTGTGTTTGCCTGTAAGAGGAGGGTGGTACATAGTGATTAAGGTTACGAGAATAGATTGTTTGTTTTCACATTTTACAGTCTGGTGCAAAGGCAGAGATTATAATTAGGAGAAGAAAGCCTTGGATGTTTAAAGGACTTTTGCTTTGGTTTGAAACATTCATGCATCTTGAACTGTTGTGTTTTCCAGATAATGGACCATGCAAGCACATATGTCATGTTATGGAAGGGAAAGTTATGTGCTCTTGCTTACCTGGGTTTGCCCTTATGTTGGATGGGGTTACATGTGAAGGTAAGTGCATTTCCACTTAGTTTAATAGACTGAAATGTTGACAGTGTCTATGATTATCTCTCTGTCTTTGTAAAAATAATATAAGAGAATTCCAGTTATGAGAGGGTGCTGACAACAACACAATACATTGGCCCCGGTCACACGGGCAGGAAACTGCAGAGGAGAAGCGTGGCTGTTTGCCCTGGGGCAAACTACTGCGCAGTTAAGTGATCAGACCTCCTGTGGAGGTCCTGTGGAGGTACCGTGGAGGTTCCATGGCAAGGGAGAGGTGCCGATCACAGGACAGCACAACGAAGAAGCGCGCGCTGCGGCAAACTGTTTTTTATTATTGTGTACATGGCAAATGCGCATGCTCCGTTGGGTGCGCATGCGCATCCACAGAGACCTGGACAAAAAAACCCCACCTTATTTGCAAGGTGACATGGGCAGGCGCCGGATGCCACCGGAAACGCGATCAGACGCCCGCCCTTGCCCCGCAGTTTCCGGAAACTAGTACCTCCAAGGTACTAGTTTTTTGCCACGCAGTTTCGGCTGGAAGCCTCGGTTGAGCCACGGGAGTGCTACGCTTCCCAGATGTGCTGGTGAGATCGCGCCCGGAAACTCCGGCTGTTTTCCGTCTCACTTGTGTGGCTTCTGTTACGTGTGACCGCAGCCATTGTATACTTTACTGGGGCCCCGGTCACACGGGAGGTTTTGGGCCGGAAGAGGGACGGATCGGGGGCGCAGCAAACGGGCGCGATCTCACCGCAACATCTGGGAATCGACGCACACCCATCCCTGATCCGTCCCTACGGCCCAGTGCTGCAGAGCAAAAAAAAACCCCAAGTAAAGAGAAGCGCAGCAAGCGTGGCCGTGGGATCGCCGGCGCGTCAATCATCAGGAGCATTCAAGGCTCTTGGCTGAACTGCGCATGCACACGCATGAGTGGCCGGCTGCCTCGGTCTCCCATCGGTGGCTTCCTCCCCGGCATCTGATTGTGCCGGGGAGCAACTGCGTGGCGGCTCAGGGGATCTGTGTGATCCAGCCGCCGCATGTCTCTTTTGGTGCGGCTCTAAAAAGTCGCTCTTTGGCTGTGTTTTTTTTTACTGTGATATGATTAGCTAGTTTTCTGTTCTCTACCATTTGCAAATGATGTATTTTGCAGTAGATCAATATGGGTAGCTGTATTAGTCTGTCTGTAGCAGCAGAAAAGAGCAAGGGTCCAGTAGCATCTTAAAGACTAACAAAATTAGTGGCAGGGTATGAGCTTTTGTGAGTCACTGCTCACTTTTTCAGATACTTTTAACATTGTGATGTGTGGATTGATCAGGTGCTTTAGATATTTAAATTTCTAGCCCGACATGACTAAGAGTGAGGATGAATCCATTTTTAAAGAACATATTAAAATAAAATTAAAATAAGATTAAAACATATATTTAACAATGACCACAAAAACTATATAAAAAACCTGGTTCCAAAATGTCTACCCTGAATTGGGGTAATTTTGGAGCCACAGATGTGACACTATCTCATTTGAAGAAGAACTGAGCTCTGCCTATAGTACTGTTATCAGTGCTTTTGGAACATGTTCCTAGAAATGTAGGAGTCTGGCTCTGTTGTTGTTTGAGATGACAGAGAATGAAGTAGGGAGAAAGCCCTCCGTAATTTTGCAGTGTTTGCAGAACTGGGAGTGTAATAAGTCTACCAGGCCGAAGAAAGGTCACACAGGAAAACAAGGGAGCTCCAAGACATTCCTTTCATAGAATTGACCTTTCAAACCACTATGGTCTTTTTAGTGTAGGCCTGCATATGGCCTTAAAATGCACTTGCCTTTATGGAGGTGATACTCTCCAAACCTAGTGTTTTCACTGTCTCAGCTTCCACTCTAGCCTGTGGACTGATACAGATCAGACTGCTAGACTGTGAAGGCTATTTTAAACACCTCCTATAATTCTTGTCTCTGTGCGATGAGAGGTTTGCATGCAGGGACTAAAGCATTTTTCAAATGCCACAGCAACACCACATACAAAGATGAAGGCAACCACAATTAAATTAACCACAGTTACAGTAATTTGAAGATTATCATATGTCATACTTACAGGAGACCATGTGCACTGGCTCTTTCCTCTCTTTGTGATGGGTGGGGGTGGCAGGAATGGGCACTAATTTGTTTTTGGAGTCAAACAGCCCACTGTCCTCAAAATGGTAGTGTATAAGATTTTAATAATACTTGAGGACTGCGCGATCACACTGCAACATCTGGGAAGCGTAGAACTCCCGTGGCTAACCCGAGGCTTCCCACCAAAGATGCGGAGTAAAAAACTAGTACCTCCGAGGTGCCGGTTTCCAGGAGCTGTGGGGCAAGAACGGGCATCTGATCGCGTTTCCGGTGGACTTACATGGCATCTGGTGCCCGCTGCTGTTCGTAACAGACAAGGGTTTTTTTCCCTCCCAAGTCTCTGCAGGTTGCGCAACAGCGCCCAACAGCGCATGCGCACAAAGAAACTCCGGAGCGATTCCTAGTGCGATCGCGCAGCGCGGCTTCTGTGCCGTGCTGCAGGATACCCGTCTGGTTGGCATCTCCCCCCTAACCACGGTACCTCGACCGGGACGTGTACTCGGGCGGCCACGTGTTAGTTTCCTCCAGGGCAATTAGCCATGCCTCCCCCTCCCCCACGATATCCGGCCCATGTGACCGGGGCCACAGATAAGATAGAAGGAGTAAGAACAATCACTTGCGGAGTGTTAGTAATCAGTGATGTTACCTCGACACCAGTGTTCCCTCTAAGCTGAGTTAGTGTGAGCTAGCTCACAGTTGTTTAGCCTCCGGCTCACACATTTTTGCCTTAGCTCAGGAAGGGATGGCTCCAGAGCAAACTAATGTATGCAGTAGCCAAGTCACTCGCTCACAACTTTAATGCCGGTAGCTCACAAAGTAGAATTTTTGCTCACAAGACTCCACAGCTTAGAGGGAGCATTGCTCGACACCATCTTCCTCCGATGTCTAAGGTAGCTTTCAAATATACCAAATGACTGCACAGGAGAACCTTATACCAGTGTGGGACACTGCAGGCTACCACACTTAGACAGTCATGTCTCCACTAAAGTGACTGAACATAGAACTAGATCTCTAATTTGGGTAAGAGAACTGGAAACTCTCTCTGAACAAAAACCAGTTAACAGCCCTTTTCTCCCTCCGCCTATTCCCCTTCCCATCTCACTCCAAGTGTTTTGAGGGACCTGATTGGCCTCTGCTGGCTTTCTTACAAAAGCAGCAGAGTACAAAGGGGGCTTTGCAGATGTGAAAAAGGAGGTGGACTTGGCTCTGTCTGTCACAGTCATAGATATTATGACTGGTCGTCTAGAGCTAATAGCAGGATAGACTTTAAACAATTTGTTTCTTATTGCTGATTCTCCTTTCTCTTCACAAAAATGAGAGTTTTGCCTCCTGTGCATATCACTTTAACATAATAATAAAGCACCCACAAGTCTATCTAGTTCATGGTTATCTTACCCTTTCTTTAAGAAGCTCAAAGTGACATACATAGCTCAACATCACCTAACAATTTTCATTCCAGTTTGGGGATTCGAACTTGGGCATCCCAAACAGAAATCCAAATGTAATTATTGAGGACCCTCAATGGCCCTTCATATATCCATTAGACAAATCTGCCCCTCAGATACCAGGAAATCTGAAGACAAATGTGAAAAGACAGGGGCTATTGATTCCAGTCAAGGTTGCAATAGGGGCATTGCTGAAGAACCATAAATTCCAGTTTTTTAATCAAACTTGTGATTTGGAAAGTTAACACTATGTAATTATAGAGGTGTAACGAAAACACACTGTTTGGTGTAGCCAGTTTGGTGTAGTGGTTAAGTGCGCGGACTCTAATCTGGGAGAACCGGGTTTGATCCCCCGCTCCTCTACTGGATGACCTTGGGCAAGCCGTAGTTCTGATAAGAGCTGTTCTTGAAAAAAGAGCAGTTTGTGTCAGAGTTCTCTCAGCCCCACCCACCTCACAGGGTGTCTGTGGTGGGGAGGGGAAGGGAAAGGAGTTTGTAAGCCGCTCTGAGACACCTTTGGTAGTGAAGGGTGGGGTATAAATCCAATCTCTTCTTCTTCTTCTTCTTAATTAGATAATTCCATCGTGGATGAATTTATTCTTTCTTAGGGTTGCCAGAACTCTCCTGGCTACTGCCAGGGGATGGGGGAGGAGGAAGGTTGCCAGATCCAGGTTGAGAAACTCCTGGAGATTTGGAGATGGAGCCTGGGGGGGACAAGGACCCCAGTAGGGTGCAATGCCGTAGAGTCTATCCTCCCAAACTGATCTCTGTAATCTGGAGGTGAGCTGTAATCTCAGGGGATCCCTAGGTCTCACCTGGAAACTGGCATTCCTATTTTTCTCCTTACAGTTCCTTACAAGTACTCATAGTTGTTCCAGAACACAGTTGTTTGAGAATGCACTGGGATTGTTCTACTGTGTCAACGATGGTTTTTATCTGTACGGTGGATTTTATACTCAGCATTCATAAAAATGTGTTAGTAAATTGATAGGTGTAAACAATCCACCTCATAGTTTTTAGAAAAAGAAGGAGAGTAGGTTTTTATACCCCACTTTTTTCTACCTTAAGAAGTCTCAAAGTAGTTTACAATCTCCTTTCCCTTCCTCTCCCCACAACAGACACCCTGTGAGGTAGGTGGGGCTGAGAGAGCTCTGAGAGAACTGTGACTAGCTCAAGGTCACCCAGCAGGCTTCATGTGGAAGAGGAGTGTGGAATCAAACCCGGTTCTCCAGATTAGAGGCCGCTGCTCTTAACTGCTACACCATGCTGCAAAGCATTCACTATATGTATATACTATATGTATATCTAGCTGTAGCAAAATCCACAAAAACACAAGCCCTATTTGTTGCACTGTTTTTGGCACCATCTAGCAATTGCTGTTTTTTAGCTATTGTCTTGACAATACATTCTTAAGATACACACAGCCTGAATGTTCATAGCTATGATTTCTGCACTCTGGAAGAGAAGACAGTTGAAATAGGCTATGCCTACACAACCATTTCATATCCTTTGTCTGACTCTTTTAGGTTTAGATATTTGTCGTTTTGACCCAAGAATGTTGTGTATTTATTGCATGGAGGCAACACATGTGACAGCAGCAAGCCATTGGCCAACTCCCTCCCCCGCAAAAATACCCCACAGTGTTTTCAGATGAATGTAACTAATTTATAATACTCGGATCAACTTCTTGGTGGCTCTATCACTGTCTTTTCAGTTTCAAAGCCACATAGTATAACTTCTTCAAAACATCTGTGGTTACAGCTAGGCTGATAAAACTGGTGGCCTTATTCTCTGACGCACTCTGCCAGCAAATAAACATCTGGAATGGGGAGCTGACCTGTTGTATTGTGCTGGTGCTATCAGTTGTTTAGATAGCATGCTGAAACACCAGAGTTAGCATATTTGCTATAGTGTAGAAAGTTATTAGATTGCAGTGTGATATTAGAAATCCCTCTTGGATACATTTTGATTCACCACTTAATTGTAAACTGGCTCCAGAACTGCTATGGGAGCAAACTGATTAGAAGTGTGCATTTCTTTTTATAAAGTCAGATTTGTAGTTTTTTGCCAGTTTCTAAAAATTCCTTTCTTTCAAAAAAAGAAAAAGAAAAGAACAGCAAGTGAATAAAGCTGAAAACCAAGGAACTAAATAGAATTTCTTTTTTAAAAAGAAAACAAAGGTATACATAAAGTTGACCAAAAATATAATAACAGTGGTGAAAGATCTAAACATAAGTTTCTATAAAAGTTTCCAAATATCTAAAAATAAATCCATACACAATTGTAATCTACATGCCATGCATTCAAATATTCATAGAGTTCTAAGGTCCTCAATCCACTGATTTACCAGAGGTGGACATTTGCTTTTCCTATGTTGTAGTATAAGTCTTTTATCTGTAATAAGGACATGGATGGTCCATTTTTGTTGACAATCAGGTAGAGACAGGGAGATAGTTAAAAGTAGATAAGAATCCTAAAAATCAATGTAATTTCTAATATAAAATTGATATGACTACTAATTTCTTCCCATAGAAACCAAATGAGTGGACTTGCCCAAAGCATATGTTTAAGGGACACATCTTGTGAGTTACAACGCCAATAGTTACACAACGCACGTGAACTCAAAGTGTGCATGCTCACAAAAGCTTATACTTTGAATAAAACTTTGTTGGCCTTAAAGGTGCTACTGGAATCAAACTTTGTTTTGCCACTTTGGAGTTCACTCACGGCTTGGAGAAGGCATTTATAGGGACCATGTTCCTTTTAAATTCCTTTCCCCCCTTCATTAGAAACAATGGAAGAGGAAGATGGGGTCACCTTCCTACGGGACTCATAGTGTTTGGACCCCGGTCCAATCTTTTTGAAACTTTGGGGGCTTTTTTAGAAGAGGCACCAGCAGCTATGCTGCAAATTTGGTGCCTCTACATAAAAAAACAGCCCCTCCAGAGCCCCAGATACCCCTGGCTTGATTCTCCATTGTAGACTGTGGGGACCATTGACTACAATAGTCCCTATAGGGTATAATGGAGAACTTGCCACTAGAAGTTCACTTGTGGTGCAGCTTGCAAAAAGCCACTCTGCAAGTGAACTCTGAAAAAGCAGGAAGATGTTTAAAGAGAAGGCAACCATTTTAAACACCAGCTATTTGGCAATCCTGAAAAATCCCCAATATTTTTGTGATTTTTCAGGGTGGCCATTTTCGGATAGCCAGATCAGCAGCCCAGTTGGTAACCGGTTTTCAGCTTGGTTTATACTGAGTGCAAACCCCTAATGTAGTCCAGCAACCTGAGGAGGGGCTATGGCTCAGTGGTAGAGCATCTGCTTGGCATGCAGAAGGTCCCTGATTCTGTCACTGGCATTGCTATGTAAAGGATCAGGTAATGGCTCTATTCATCGGGGAGGCTTACTCCTTCAGGGCGTTCCCCCCACCAAAGATCATGGGCATTGAGTGTACCGACTGTCGAACGCACCGGCCAATAGCCTACCATCCCTGATGGAGGCTGTATCAGGCTGGGCATTGGAACACCCTAGACTGATAGTCTTTGGCGATTTCAATGTCCATGCTGATGACGTGGCCTCTACTCTGGCAACGGACCTGGTGTTGTCTATGGTGGCACTGGGACTCTCCCAATATGTAACGACCCCCACTCACCAAGCTGGGCACACGCTTAATTTGATCTTCGTGGCGGGGGTAACAGTGGACCAGGTTACTGCTTTGGCAGTCCCATGAGGGCCCACCTGAATGTTCCACCCCAACCCTGTTTAGGCGGTGTTTAGCTCGCCAGCAGAGCCAGATGGACCCAGTGCAGCTCCAGATGGCTCTGCGGGATCCGATGCCCCCTGGCAGCTCATTGGATGAGCTTGTAGAGGACTGGCATAGCCAACTCTCCACAGCCATCAATGAGAACACTCTCCGGCACCCTCTGCACTCTCACTTGGTTCACCCAGGAGCTGTGGCTGATGAAGTGAAGGCTAAGATGGCTAGCGAGACAGTGGTGGCACTCTCGTGACAAAGCTACAAGAACATTTTATAGGTCACTTATGAGATCCTATGAGATGGCAGTCAAAGCCACGAAGAGAGAGTTCTACGTGGCTACGATTGCATCCATGAGCTCATGCCCAGCCCAATTGTTTAGAGTGATTTGGTCCATAACAGCTCTGCCACAGGGCAGACCAAACACTAAAGAACTTGATATTGGCTGTGAGGCATTTGTGAGCTATTTCATGGATAAAATCTTGTCGCTCTGTCACAACCTCCCCACCACAGTTGAAACAGTGAGCGATCTCGAGGCTCCAAGCACATCTTCGATCTTGGTTCTGGATCATTTCGGCCCATTCAGCCTGGAGGACATTGACAGATTGCTCTTGACTGTATGTTCAACCACATGCAACCTTGATCCGTGCCCTTCCTGGCTTATTAGAGCTGGCCATGAAGGGTTCCGAGATGCCCTAAGGGAAATTATCAACAAGTGCCTCTCTCAGGGGCTGTTCCCGGGGGCAATCAAGGAAGTGATGGTCCTCTCTCTCCTAAAAAGACCATCTTTGGACCCAGCCAAATGGACTAATTACCAGCCGGTCTCCAATTTGCCCTACTTGGGCAAATTAATCGAGAGGGCAGTGGTGATTCAGTTACAGGGCTTTATGGATGACACTTCCACATTAGATCCCTTCCAGTCTGGCTTTCGCCCGGGACACGGGACGGAGACGGCATTGGTCGCTCTGACTGATGACCTCCAGAAGCATCTGGATCGGGGCGGTTCGGCAGTACTGTTGCTGTTGGACTTGTCGGCTGTGTTCGACACGTTCGACCATCAGTTGCTGCTCCACTGCCTCGCTGACATGGGAATTCAGGGGCTTGCCTTGCAATGGCTTCCTTCCTTTCTCCAAGGTCGGGGACAAAGGGTAGCACTAGGGGAACAGCAGTCCAGGAGGCACCCGCTGGAGTGTGGAGTGCCTCAAGGGTCAGTGCTTTCCCCAATGCTATTTAACATCTATATGCGCCCCCTTGCCCAGATAGCCCAGAGGTATGGGCTGGAATTTCACCAGTACGCTGATGACACGCAGCTCCAACTGATGTTGGGTGGCCAGACGGACTCCAGACCAGAAGATCTGGATCGGGCATTACAAATCGTAGCTGGTTGGCTCAGGCTGATCTGGCTTAAGTTGAATCCGGTAAAGACAGAGGTCCTGTGCGTGGGTCAGGGCGGTTCAGGGTGAGGACCCCACTCCCGACCTTCGTTGGGGCACCATTGGTGCCACAGCTGGAGGTTAGGAGCTTGGGAGTGCTCCTGGATACCTCCTTAACAATGGAGGCTCAGGTAGTAGCCAAAGAGATCAGGGCCCTGCGAGAACGTCTACAGTTCCTCAGGGCCTGCAAGACGGAGCTCTTCCACCAGGCTTTCAATTAAGGAGCCGCCCTGACTATTACCACCAACGAGCCCGGCCCTCAGCCTTAACATCTGGCCTATACCATCGCATGACTCAAGAAGACCACTGAGCTGGACTGTCTGCTTGCAAACATTCTTAGTACGCCACCTCAAGTAACCAATGAAGGATTACTAGCACCTTATGATTTTATGATTCATTTGTATTTGAATTGTTGTAAAATGATTTTATGTGGTTTTATTGGTATTTTTGTACCAACTGTGTTAGCCACCCTGAGCCTGCTCGCGGGGAGGGTGGGGTACAAATTGAATGAATGAATGAATGAATGAATGATTGAATGAATGAATAAAATAAGTGATGTGAAAGATCTGACCTGTCAGATGTGAACATCTTGGTTTCACTTTTCTCACTTGGCCTTATCTTGCTGCCTGACCTTGATGCTTCACGCTCTTGCCTCCCTGGGAACCTGCAGTCTTTACTTTCAGTGCACAAGGCTTGCACCTCTGATTGGCTTAACGCCATCAGAGAGCCCCACTTCAAACGCAGTATATCTTCCCCTCTCCCACCTGTTGGGTTAGCCTTTACACAGATTGTATGCACAGATGACCTGCTTCTACTGAACTCAATAAACTTGATCCTTTTGAAGGAACGTTGTTGAGCCTGAGTTTGTGGGACTCTGACATCACCCTAAGATACTGGAGAGCCATTGTCAGTCTGAGTAGGCAATACTGACTTTGAACCACTGGTCTGATCCAGCAGGGCTGCTCTTACATTATTATGTTCACTGAAATCAATGTAAATAACTATTGCATTAACTTTCCTTTTTTCCCTTTTTCTCTTTTGTATTTTTTATATGTGCTTGTGTATATGTGTGTGTGTGCATGTGACTGTGTGTGCACCTGGAAGTCATGGCGGCCTCTGGTGACTGACCCCTACTGGGGGCCTGGAGGATATTCAGAGAGGTGGCTGAATAAAGCCTGCCCCCACCTCCTACCTCTGGTATTTCAAGGAGGTCTCCCATCCAAGTACTTGCCAAAGTCGACCCTGCTTAGCTTCCAAGATGTGACGAGATCAGGCTTGCCTGGGCTATCCAGGTCAGGGCACTATTGCATTAACTTTCAAATAGTACCAGATTTTGATATCACAGAATCAGGCAGAAGTTTTTAAAACTGGATATCAAAGCACATTTCTAGGGGTGATGAATTTGGATGAAATTCTCTGGGCATGCACCTCTCAGCCAAGGGATCCTTTCTTCCACAATTCAGATAAATACAAAGAAGCATCCATGGGCTGTAGGCAAATAGATTTCCCACTAGCAGAGTAGGAAGAGGCAGGTGTGAATTAGTGTATGAATGAGCTTTCTTCTCTTTTCCAAGGATCCTCAAATGATGCTTTTTTAAAATTCAACAAATATAGAACATGAAGGTGAGAGGACCTAAATCCTGCCATCCCTCACCTTATCTCACTGCATTTCTTTTCAGCTCAACTAACCCCCCCCCCCCAATACCAGCTAGAAGGAAAAAATCCTGATAGGAGATTGCATCTGTAACAAGCTGGAATGAAGATATCCAAACTCTCATCAACAGGCCCCATACTTGCAAGTGATACTAAAGCACAGTTCACTGGCTTGATTGGCCAACAATACCCTAGCAAATTCTGCTTTCAAAATTGCGTTTAAGGTGAAATTGTCTTTAGGCGGGGTGGGGAGTAACAACTAGCCGTATAAGACATATTTCATATCTTGATTTGAGAATGCAGAAGGTGAATGCTAACATGGTGCCACTTAAGTCTTCGGACTTAAATCAGCAACCACTCAGCAATAACTTACAGTCAATGTTTGTCTTCTTTTTCTAGCATTATTTATTTTTGCTGATGTTTTTTGTCTCTCTGTGTTTATCAGTAGTAAAATAGCTTTTTAAAAAACTAGATACTGTAAACTGACGAAGTTCTGTAAACTCTATTTTTGTTTGTTTTCTTTTTGTGCCAAGTTGTAGCCTACTTATGGCCCCCCCCACGAGGGTTTTCAAGGCAAGAGACATTCAGAGGTGGTTTGCCATTGCTTGCCTCCGTGTAGCAACCCTGGTATTCCTTAGTGGTCTCCCATCCAAATACTAAGCAGGGCTGGTCTTGCTTAGCTTCCAAGTTCTGATGAGATCGGGCTAGACTGGATTATCCAGATCAGGGTATAAACCTTATTCTTATTCTTAAATACTGGAACAACATTATTGGGTTGAAGAAAAGTAGGTACTGGATGGGGTTGGAAAAATCTCACACCCAGAGGCAGAGTAGCAGACCAGTATTCAGTATATACCCCACCTAAGTAATCTCTTTGAAGCTGATACCTACCTTGGAGTAAAAATAGTCTGGATTGTTGGAAATGAAGCCCTGAAGAGAGGTCTTTGTCAGAACTTATGAAGGGAATCAAACACTCGTAAGTTAATATACTGGTGATCCCCAGCCCGAGAGACATCTGGCTGTCCTCAGCCAGAGCCAGGGCCTTTTCAGCCTTGGCCCCAACCTGGTAGAACTCTCTGCTGAATAACATCCGTGCTCTGCAGGACCTAATGCAGTTCCGCAGGGCTTGTAAGGCAGAGATGTTCCACCAGGCTTTTGGTTGAAGACAGCAATGGGTTCCGTCTTATCCCATAGGCGTAATCTTCGTGGGGGCAGCGGGGCTTCAGCCCCCGCCGAAATTTTCAGGAAGGTGCTCA
>NW_015159731.1:73112-76387 GCF_001447785.1 Gekko japonicus | reverse complement strand
AATTTATAAATAAATATTTATATATATATTTCAACAGTGGGACAGGATAAGTTCCTTCCTGATGTAAAATATGGACATCATGAACAAAATTCATTTACTATCACAATATATTTATTCTAGAGTCCAGTACTCAAAGTCTAACAAAATGTATTCCTCCCTGAGATTTTGTGAGTCACTTCATCAGATACATCTCATGTCCATTCTGTCTCTAGCTATGAGCCTGAACCTGAGTTTACAGTCATTCATCTGCCAGAATGAACTGAGTTTACAGTGGCGTCTCTTTGAAGCTGATACCTACCTTGGAGTGAACTGAGTTTACAGTGGCAAATTTGTCTGCAGATAGAACTTTGGAAGCTGTGCTAATTTATAAGCCAGGGCAGACTAGCCATTTAACTTACAGCTAAAATTCCTAGTGAGCCACCCACTGCCTTTGAGGTCTGCTAGAGCCAAGCCCCAGTGCTGCAGGGGCCACTGAACTCCAATCCGGCCAGTGATGCCAATGACAAGTGCAGGCTATGGCACTATGGATACCAGCCTCCAGGTGGGACCTGAGGATCTCCAGGAATTAAACCTAATATCCAGAGTACAGAGATCAGTTCCCCTGGAGAAAATGGAGGGTGGACTCTGGCATTATACTCCACTGAGGTCCCTGCCTTCCCTAGGCTCCATCCCCAAATCTCCAGAAGTTTCTCAACCAGGAGCTGCCAACCCCACACCTTACCGGTGACCTGGAGGGACCTAGCAACGCTAACTAACCCATTGCTTCCACTTGGTAGTGCTGCGGGTGAGGCAACACCCATTGTTAGCACCACTGTTGGTGCAGCTAAACAGGTATGAGTTTAATTGCCTCTGTATTACTGGTTTGTAGCACCACAGGGGAAACTCAGCCTGGCTTCCTCCTGGGCCAAGGGGAGGAAGCAGGTGCTTGGTGATTGTCTTTCAACCTCATCAAAATATGCTATACCCATGGAACTGTATGACCAGTAGCATCCAGTGACATGTTCATGGTATTGAAGAAAGGGAACCAGTGCCATATTCTTAGTCCTTATACCAGTTTGTTAGCAATGAAATTCTACTGTGATACATTGGTAGATCCAAGACCACTGTTTAATCATTACACTGATGAAAAGTTTTATTATTAATATGCAGCATGATCTCTGGATTTTTAAAATGTGCATATGCAAAAAGGACAGATTGTGGCAAAAATCCATCTCTGCTTTCTAGATCAGTTTAGAATCATATCTTCTACAGCACAAGCAGAGATCTATTACCATGGTGAACCTGGACGCATACATTTTGCATGAATTTCCTGTCCTCTGCTGTACGTGTGGTACATAGAGTTCAATTACCATTGTTAACATTTTCTTGATTTTTTAACTATAAGGAAAAACCACATATGTATTATGGTTTTAATTTATTAAGCTGCTGTGTCAGTTCCTTGATCCAACCATAAATGAATCTTTGGCCAAGGAAACTGCTTTCGTGCTCCATCTTTAAGTATTCGGGGGGAATTGTAAAGGACTTCTTGTCTGCAAATTATATTTCTAGTGTTTAAAGTTTTTAACAACATCAATATGTGTGCATATTGTAACCTGCTTGCACTGTGGATAAGTTAAGAATACTTGAAAGTCCTTGAAAGTCATAAAAGATTTAAATTCCAGGTGTTTTTGCAACCGTACTTCCAGAATTCCTGACAGGCATGCCAAAGAAGTCACACTCTGTTTACAACACAGCACACAGGCACTTCTTTTGTCATTCCTTGGATAAGTACTATGCTATTTTTACTCATGAAAGCTTGTTTGCCAAAGATAAGAATCCATTTGTGTTTGTCTGTCTCACACTACTCGCCTGTCATGCCAATGAAAGAAACCAGCCCATTGGCTCGTGACTGTCAGGTTCACCCAGATTGCAACTGAAAAGAGCAGGTTCTGGTATCCTTTTCCTCTGAAAACTGTTTTTTTTTTAATCTATGAAATGGCTTAGAAAAGAAAGTGAAAGCATCTAAGTCACTTCCATATTTGAAGATGAAGAGACAAGCCTGGGTGAAGGATATGGGAAGTCATGGGTCTTCTTGCTCAAAGCTCATGCCTAGCAATCTACTAACATAATACTTTTTTTAAAAAATGCCATTTGGGGGTATTTTTGCAAAATGGCAGGAACTTTGTAATAGATGATTGTACAATGGAATGCCCAAAAGAATCTCAACAAAAAGTTTCAAGTGAAAAAGATGCAGAGTTGATGAAAACTGAAAGGATGTAATATAAAACGAGAGAAGAATCCTTGAGTAACTGCACATGCCACCTGCTCTGACCCTCTTTAGGAATGTATAAGAATGTTTATTGCAGGATTTAGTAAAAAAGAAAAAAAACATTGGGACTTCCAGTTGCTGGTGGCACGCTCACGGACTTACCTCCCGGACCTCCCGGGGGTGTCTTCGTGCTCTGGTGGAGGGAGGGGGTGAGCAGGCTCATTAACCCCCCCAGGGGCCTGGCGAAGGGTCCCTGGCCAAGGAGCTTTGAGGGGGTAGCCTCTTCGATGGCTGAATGCCAGAGAATCGAGGCTCCCCCTTGCTCCAGTGGTTCGTCCAGTCGAGAGACTGAATGGTACAAGTGAACCTAACCAGGTCAAGCGAAGGAGATCGGGCGTCAGAAATGATGAATGTAGCGGGGTCGGAAGACCAACTATGAATGTGAGTCAACTGAGATAAGATTTTTAAAAGAAAAGACGCTCCCTACCTGACACAGCGGAACGGCAGAAGCAAGCGGGTGAGGGACGCCTCCCATGCGTAACTCACTGAGTGAAAGGGAGGGGGGAGCGGAAAAATAAACGTGTGATTGCCCAGAAGTACTCGTCCAATCGAGCTATACAGTTAAGCGCATATTCAGAGACTTTAAAAAGTTTTCGTGAAAGTAAAAAAATAGGGAAAAGATGGCGGGGAAGAGGGACAGAGACAAAGAGGAACTTTTAAAAACGAAACCAGAGTCCCCGAGACCGGAAACGACCAGTGAGACGACCAAGGCGATGGCTGGGGTCATGCGCCCTCTACTGGAACAGCTCAATGTCTTTAAAGAGCAGATGTCGGTGGTAACAGCGAATATAACAGCGCAGCAAAAGCAGCTTGCAGTTGTAACAACAAGCATCACTGCTCAACAAATGCAAATAACGGACTTGATCCAAGTAATGAAGCAGGATGCGGAGAAAGTAAAGGAAATGGCTGAGACAACGCAGAAGGTGAGGAATAAAGTGCAAAAAGTGGAAAAGAAAACTGTTTCTTT
>NW_015159731.1:71056-71307 GCF_001447785.1 Gekko japonicus | reverse complement strand
TTCTCGAAGAGGCACATCAGGGATGCTATCCTGAAAGCAGTGGCTGTAACACCCCTGAAGGTGGGGGGAAATGCGGTCAGAACGCTAAAGGATATTCCATTTGAAGTAAGGCAACGGAGAAAGAAATACAAAGAACTTGTGCTCTTCCTCCAAACAAATTCAATTGGATACAAATGGCTATTTCCAGAAGGAGTAGCATTTAAGATCAAAGAGAAGAAGGTTAAGATTGACTCTGTTCTTAAAGCTCAAGA